>NC_052617.1:2399735-2699735 GCF_016545825.1 Eucalyptus grandis | reverse complement strand
AATTTTGCGGAGCAATCCGTATAGATCACTAAACTTCTGAGTGGCGATTGGGTTCCCTCTGGAAAGGTTGGATGAGAAAGGTCCTAGGGATTTTGAGCAGCAATTTTGCGTGCGGGCTGTTTATTCTGTACATCTACAATCTGGACTTTGTTAAAATGCATCAGGTTCTCAAGTCCAGTGATGAAAACCCGATATCTGATGCCCCGAGACCAAGATGTACAGCACCCGCATCCTAAGGAAAAGAAGTGTTAACCGAAAGAGTAACTCTCATGTCCCCTCTTGATCTATGAGTATATTATCAATCTGTCATCTGACATGATGACGAAGACAGGCTTCCAAAATGAACTCCTTTCCCACATCCCAGTCATAGCAAATGATGTTATGTTCATGGACTTCCTGGAAGTCAACTTGGACCGCAAAGAAGCAATCCCATCTGGTTTCCAACAACCCAGACATTCTGGGGTTGCTGTGATCTGATCACGCAAACTCTAGTTGCGCTCCTGTGTCATGGATAAGCGGCAAGAAAGAAGAAGATGGCTGTTGCCGACACAGGGGCTCTAATGGACAGCATTCGACTAGGGACTGGTTGACCAATTCTCATTTCCTTTTAAAGTTTCTGGAAACTGTTTCTTTCACTTTGCGACTTAACTTATGCTTTTATTTTTATTTTTATATTGCTTTGGACTTTGGCCGCAAAAACAATTGTTTCGGACTGCCATTTCTGCAGTTCTTAGTGATCTTTTGTTTCTATTTCGGTTGAACAAACAGCTTAACACAAAGATTTCATAAATGTTCCCTTATCTTTAGTTTTCCTCTTCGTTTCTTTATTGAGAAAACAGGGGAGGTAAAGTAAGCGAAGTCACGTTCGACATCGAGCTGAAGCTCGCTAATGGACGCTTCGACCCTAGCGAGGAAATAGGGAACTTTGATCTGTTTCGAGTTAAGGAAAGCAGGATTGGTTTTGGTAATTACTTGGCTTGTATGTGAGAGGACAGCTAATACCAAATGTGTGATGATCAAACAAGTTTGGGATAAAGGCACCCGTGCGTTTCCTAAACTTTCACAAAATGTTCGAGCAGGTTTTTGGACCCTTTTTTTTTTTTTTTTTGATTTGGTCATGAGATTATATATTTTGTACTCGAGTTGGTCATTCCGTTTAACTGTCAAAGAAGAACGCTCGCGTGGTGTTTGACTTGTCGTTAAGATCCTAAGTGGCTATTAACATGCTTGAAAGAGATAAGGAAAAAAATAAAATGTTTTTTCTTTTAAAATCTAGAAAAAGGAAAGTCCGAAAAAGAGAAACAAAAGATAAGAAAAACAGAGAGAGAAAGTGGAGGGTCACGAGATGCGGCAGCGACCAACCACTGGCAATAACTTGGTGTCCCAATCCAAGCTCAAGCGAAGTTATTACCTAAGTAGCATCGATACTGACACACATCACGTGACACGACACGCCACGACTCGTCGATACGTCATTTTTAAAAAAATAGAGAATTGCAACACGTTGGAATATATTATTTATTAAATATATATTTATTTATATTATCATTTTATGATTTTTCAATCAAATTAATTCAATTCAAATTCATAAATAAATAATAAAAAAGTTTATAATGAATTTACACTAAAAACTCTAATACATCATTTATTATTTCAATTTAACAAATTCAACTCAATTTTAATAATTCGTAAACTTGGAGAAAAAACAAACAATTCACATTATAGACTCCTGTGTTAGACGTGTCGAAGAGAAGAGTAGAAAACTTGGAGGTGAATTGTATGTATATCATGAAAAGTGAGAATCAAGAAAAAAAAATTATATTTTCTTCTTTCCCAATTAATTATTTTATTATTTTATATACATATATTTTGATCATTCATTTATTGAAATTTTTTAAAATTGACATTGTGATATCAGAATCACATGTTAGAAATCTGCATGTCGAAATTATAACTCAAGTGTCAGAGAGTATCGAGAAAGTTAACTGAGCGTTGAATTTTCCAACATATGTTGATCAAGTGTTCGAGAGTATCCAACATATATTAGAGCGTTCGACATGACACGAAAAGCCTA
This sequence comes from Eucalyptus grandis, assembly GCF_016545825.1. Lineage (NCBI taxonomy): Eukaryota > Viridiplantae > Streptophyta > Magnoliopsida > Myrtales > Myrtaceae > Eucalyptus > Eucalyptus grandis. The sequence goes on along the minus strand of NC_052617.1, from coordinate 2,697,661 downwards.
GAAGAGTATTGATGCTTTCTAGGTTGTTACCTCAACGCAACATCATAAACGAGGATGGCCAACTAGGAATTTTGCCAAACATGTAGAAGGCATTAATCCACTCGAAATGCTAAAGAAAAATCAATAGTTTCACGATACCATACTACACAGCAAGCAAACCCCACAAAAGAATCTGGACTAAAAAGAGCTGCAAAATTGGCTTGGGGGTTAAAGAAATTCAATGGCTCAAATTGAACGTATAGCAAAAGTTTAGGGATAGACGGTGCCATTATCCATGCGGCCGTTAGAGAGAGGATTGCGTGTGAATTCATACAACCGCTGAAGAAAGGTCCAAGAATTTTAAATAGAAGAACCAAGGAGGAAGAACGCACGATCAAATCACGCCAAAAAACTCTCACCAAACTTTTTGTCTGAAGCATCCCCGTTTGAAAAGCAATTTCCTTCCATTTGGGTTTTAGTTTTTAGAGTGGCGCATGTGATTCGCCGGGTGCATTGTGAATCCCAACGTGACGTCCGTTTCGATATTTCCATTTGAGCTCGAAGGCGTTTGCACCGTTCGTTTGATCACAATCTCAATGCTTTATATTTTCTTTCCAATATTTTCCTTTTCGGTGCTTGGATTCCTTTCACTCTACTCTTCAAGCAATTTGCCCTTTTTTACGTCGTTCGAATCGATTTAGCAATCTCCGTCGCAAACTTTGCTCTGAGAAGCTGACATGCCCTTTTCGCACATTCTCTAGAGTTTGATTACTTTGTGATCAAATGAAGTTTTTGTTTGTTTTTGCCAAATGTCGACTCAGCCCCAGCAGACATATAGGAAGTAACTTCGACCTAGTCCTCTGTAAATCCCAAGCTTATGGGCCTGGGCCTGTTTAGGCCCATTTGCCACCCTTGTCACGCGTCACGGGTGACCGACTCTAGCAGTTAGGAATATGTAAGGAAGAAAATGAGACATGAATTTCAAGGGACAAGCACTTTGATTATGGACTATCACCTAATGAACAACATTATCGAAATAATTTAAATTGATAACATTAGTCAATGGTCTGAGTGCAAGCAATGGGAAGTTAGGATGATTTAGGAACCTTTATCTAAATGATTTGCAAAATATATATATTTTTAAGAACGATCATTTGTATTGTTCACTAAAAAAATTGTCTAAAAATTCAGAAACCTATTGTGCCACGACCAATTTACTCACAAACTTTTCAATCGTGTCAATTTTTTTTATAAACATTTTGATAATTCGCCAATTCAATCATAAACATTTTCAATTGTGTCAATTTACTTCTAACACTTTTTGAGGATTTGCCAATTTAATTCTAAATATTTTCATGAATTAACAATGCAATCATTCTAACTAATTTTTATAGGAAATTGCTGATATGTAGATTAAGCGTTGGCCATTTTACGTGATATGACTAGCGCTAATACAAATAATTTATTATTATTATTTTTTAAAAAACTAAATGTTTTATTAAATTTTATTTTCTATTTTTCCCACTTTTTACATAGAGCCAGCGAGCACTAACCGAGGGCCACGAGGGCTCATGATGCCCTCGCTCGTAATTGGTGAGGGGTCCATGGCCCTTGCCCAAGGGTTGGCAAGGGTCACTAGCCCTCGCCTAATGTCTGGCAGCCCCGCTGGCACTTTGAAGGAAAAAGAAGAAAAATAAATAAATAATTCAATTTAAAAAAATTGAATTATTTATCAAACAAATGGAGAGTAAATTTCAAGGAAAGCCTTAAATTTGGGTTGCTAGGTATCGTGTAAGATGCATAAATTTTAGGAGACAAACTAACCAAGGGGCTATCGAATCCGCCTGATCACTGAATAACCAATTTTTAATGTGGTATACCTGAAAATTAAACGAAAACCTGACTATTCAAAGCCTTGTCCAAGGGCTCTGTGCACGAGAAGGCAGGAACCCGGGGAAGAAAAAGGGACCTCATCGATGTGACCCGTGAACCCACTTTTTGCTCCCCACGTCGTTCATCCACCGAGAAACTCCGCTTTCTATGCTTGCGCACCACTTCATCGCATTCCCAAATCCAACTTCTCCCCCTTCCCTTCCGGAATGGTCACCACGCCTTGTGGAGGACGGAATTCGTCAACGTCTGCGGCCAAACCCATTACGTTCTAACGCACGAAATCTTCACCAGCTCTCTGGTTTCCCAACCAACTTGTTTTAATTTTTTACTTGGACCGAGCGTTAGTCAACTTGGACATACGACTCGCAAAAGGACAAGTGCATCGGGCTCATCGGTCCACGAATTGGCTCCACCTTTCCGGATTGTTACGTAGGCGATTACGTGGCGGCGGCAGCAGCGTAAGACGAAGACCAGGAACGAAGTAACTCCCGAGCTTAGGCGAATTTGCGAGGCGTCCGAGATTTTTCCACGCTCGTTCTTCGTTTTTCGAAGTCGTGTTTGAATTTGTGGAAAAAAGAAAAGCTGAATTGTCTAGATGGTTTTGATAGTCAAAGCCAATTACGGTGGATCATTTGCGAATATTGCGGGTTGCATGACAAGGGTTCCCTTGTATTTGTGTTAGGTAGCGCAGCCGTCTGTAAAATCTCCGTGGAATTGCCTTTTTACCATCCATCTCGTGGTGGGCAAGTTGGTTAGGGCGCGTGTTGGCCACACGACGGCCAGGGTTCGATTCCCCTCCTCATCACATTGCGCGACTTAAGTGGAGTGTCGTGGGAGGTGGATCCCCGTGCTAGTGCCCCCGGATTTACGTCGTCGACTGCCAACAGTACAGCGGTTCTCGGATTACAAAAAAATAAATAATAATAATTGGAATTTGGTGCATGGCACATGTTTGATAAGAAAAGTACCAAAAAAAGGCAAACTTACTATACTAGTACTAACTAAATCATAAACATTTTAATTAGATTAATTTAGTTATAAACATTTTTACATTGAGGCCGATTTTTTAAATTAATTTTGAACTTTTTGCTAATTTTTTTCTCTTTTTTTTTTTCTTTGTTTTCTACTTTTTCCGTTTTATTTTTCTTTGGGTGTGATTAGTACCAGTCACAAACAAGGGCCAGCAAGGGCATCGCTAGATTTGGTGAGGGCACACGACCCCTGCTACTAGGCAAGGGCCGCCCTCGCCAAAAGTCGAATTTGGTGAGAACATAACCCCTCCGTCTCTAGTGAGGGCTCAACTGGGCAAGGGTCACGGCGAGGGTCGAGTCCTCGCCTAGGCAGCGAGATCATGCCCTCGCCCAAGCCATGAGGTTGAGCCCTCGCTAGATCCAACGAGAGCCACTCTTGCTTGTCAACCACAATCAAAGAAAAAGAAAATGGAAAAAAGAAAAAGAAAAGGAGAACAAAAAAAAATTATTAAAATTTATTTTAAAATTTCCATGTCATCGATTATGCCATGTAGGATGACTGGCATCCACGTTAGTAATTTCTTATCTAAATTTGCTGGATGGAGTGAATTGGTATTGATATGAAAAGATTTATAATTAAATTGGTCTAATCAAAATGTTTAAAATTGAATTAGTACAAATGCAATATGTTTAGAACTTTTTTGGTACTTTTTCTCATGTTTGATGTCCTTACTATATCATGCAACAATAAACTTTGGTGAAATTTGTACAGTTATGTTACAATTATTTTTCAATCATTTGGATAATCACAATAATCTCGCGACAGTTTCGGCCCAACACATTAATTGTGCTTAGCCACAGCACGGTACCTTTAAAGGATGAGTTGCCGAACGCATGCGTGTCAACACAACCACAGTACGGACACAACACTGCCACAACTGTACCAATCGTGGTGTACAAAATTATTTGGCCTAATTTTGTAAATTGAGTTTGTTACTTGAATCCGTTAAAACGAATGTGGGCAATATCTTCTTCTCTCTTCTTTAGTTCCCTCAAGATGGTCATACTTAGTGGAGATTAGTTGTTTGTTCACGGGATCATGAATATTCCAATGCGTGGAGACATGGAAAGTTTTGGGGTGGAAACTGGAGTACTTCAAAGCATCTTTTGAATTTCTAGGACAATGAACGAAATCTAACTCGTGATGGTATACAGCATCAATTCAAAGTTCAGCAAAAGGAGACATAGCCACCTCACGTTGCGAAAAGACCCTGCCCACATTGGTCCCACAACTTCTCTCTCAGCACAGTAGAAAGGTAGAGGCCGTTGCTGTATAGTCACCTTCTAAAATGGACCATTGAATTAGTTTCCATTTCGGAGATTGTTTCGTGCCGATAGAGAACTTCCACGATGGTTCCGAGCTTCGAGTCCTACTTTTCCATGCAAGCGATGGCACCAAATCGTGGAGGTGGCGGCAACATTACCTCACCACGTGCTCGAAAACACAGGATCAGATTCAACGTCAAATTCAACTACGATTCGTCCATTTTGTCCTTGCTTGATCAACCTTTGCATGAGGACTAACCGGTTCCTGAATCTCTATATATAGCAATCCAAACCTTCACTCCTCAGCACAAACACATCCCGTGAAACATCATCTGACTTCACTCTTCCTGTCACGTATTGCCAACAACAAGATCACTTTTCTTTTGTCTTTCCATATCAATGGCGAGAAACACCAAGAGTTGCTTCACTGTCTCATGCGCTCTCTTGCTTCTGATGCTGCTCATGAGCTCGTCACTTCTTGTGTCGGAAGCTCGGCCTCTGAGTAATATCGCCGCGGATTCTGTTTCTGGCAAACCCGTGAAGAAGGGGATCGAGGTGTTGATCGAGGGGTTGTCCTTCCAGGCGATCAAGGCTGGAGGTGGGCCGAGCCCCGGAGGTAAGGGCCACGGTTACCCGGGTGTCGCCTTCAAGAACTCTGGTCCCAGCCCTGGTGAGGGCCATTGAACGGAAGTGGACCCGACTGCCCAGGAGAGATTCTTTACATTATCATTCTCTTAGCCCTCCAGCTAGAGAGGATGTTCAGTTGATTTATTTAATTCGATTGGCGGAATATGGTAGTAAATTGTGATTTCTTAATTGGTTAGAGTACTAGATTGTAATGTGGGTCATTTTCCAATTGTGAACCGCAAAAGATCCCTGGATGTAATCATTCTTTGGGGAGTATTATGTATGTTGCGGGATATAAAATCATATTTTCCTTATTTAAATAAATAAATCGCGTCTCACCACTTTCTTTCTTTCAAATTATAATGTTCATGTGGTAAGAGCACGACTTCGATCAGATAGGCACCATAATCGAATTCTCTTAGTTTTATGACAATACTTGTTAGACACAAAAAAAACATCAGAATCTTTGACTATCGACTCGGATTGAAAGATGTTGAGCAAGACACGACAGAGGTAAAATTATTAATTGTTGAAGGCTCTTAATCGGTAAGTACAGCTAGTCGAAAATAGTTGTAGCCAATGGGAGATATAAAGGGAAATAACCAAGTCCTGGAACATAGGCATCAGAAAATGATGTTCGACCTAATCGACAAAGGGCCATGACTAATGCGATCGGTGATAAGCTGATTACAAGCTAGTTATTTAAGTCATGGAGCCAATAATTCTAGATGCAACTGTCAAGACTCATAAAGAAAGAAGACCGTCTCGACTATGAAGAAGCGAAACCAACACAACTAGTGGAGCCATAGATCTCGTAAGTAATCAATGATGGAAGCTGAGAAATGAGGGTTATTACAACCGTTGAGTCGTGGAACGAGGGATTTCTAAAGTAACTAATGATGGTAGACGTGGAGAGTGGAGAAGAAATAACCATCGGGAACTGGAATCGTTTGACTGTTTGTAAATTCAAGTTACTGAGGTTTAGAGTGCATTTGATTTCTTTGTAACCGTTGTCAGCGGCTGGTAGTTGGTATAAATTCTCGAATTGTAATTTGTGTAAAGAACCACCAATCAAGCAATGAACAGCAGTTATTCCTCTTTATTTTCAATTTATCGTCGCATTTAAGAATCCTTCACATGGCTTAGAAACAATTCTCTCTAATCTCAAAACTATTAATTTCTCGTCATCTATGTTTCCTGTCCAAGAATCGGCAAAGGACCCTTCACATCCTCTATTGATTGGTTCATCGATCACCACTTCGGAAGACATTTTGTTGACGTCTTTCTTGGGCAAAACAATACATCATTTCATCATTGTTCTGGTGAAAATATATTCAAAATCATTAGGGCAAACACACATGATGCTCAAGGCCATGGTTACTTGCGCATGCAGTGACTTCAGCCACGGACTGCCGTTGTCACTGTTAACAATCTAAATGCATATCAAGAAGAAGAGGAGAAAAACATAAGAATTAATGAGGTTAGATAGTGTGCCTATATACTCCTAATCATCAAGTATGTACAGACCCGTATATGTACAATCAGACGGACTTCTTCTACAAGTCAAGTCTCTATAGATTAGGAAAATAGAATAAGGAAAATAGTATCCCCTACAAATTAGGCGCTAGAAAATAAAATCTCTTACAAATTAAGAAATTCCAGCTCACGTCAACAGTTGCTAATTATGCACTTAGCACAAATCTTAATCAACATTCGGATCCGTGGATAATGGGTTATTCCGTAACGCCCTGCCCAAAAGATGTTATTTCTAGATGATTCCGATGCATTCCACGGTCGTTCTAAAGAAGTGCCGTATCAACTCATTTCCGTTTGTCTTTCAATATATACAAAATCAGCAGATAAACAGAAAGAAGAAAAGGAAGTGGCGGGACGCGATTCCACATATACTGATACAAATATCACCTCAAATCTTGTAAATTACAACTGAAGAAACGGCGGATATTACGCACCATCCAAATAAGAAATCAAAAAATTACACCATACCCCATCAATCAAATGAATAAATAAATCAACTTAGTATACCCTCTCTAGCTAGCTAGAGGGCTTAGAGAATACTGATGTGAAAAATCTCTCCGGTGCTATGGCGACCGCTTCCGGTCAGTAGCCCTCACCGGGTCTAGGACCAGAGATCTTGAAAGCGACGCTGGGGTAAGCATGGCCCCTCCCTCCGGGGCTCGGACCTCCTTCGGCCTTGATCGCCCAATGTACATCCCCTCAAACAACACTTAGATCCCCTTCTTCACGATGTCGCTGGAGATAGAAGCCGCGGCGACATTGCTCAGGGACCGAGCTTCCGACACAAGAAGTGACGAGCTCACAAACAGCACCAGAAGCAAGAGGACGCATGCCAAGCAACTCTTATTGCTTTTTATATTTTTTTTTTTTTGGTAAGGTAAGTAATATATTGACTTTTAACCAAAAACTATACAGTAGGGGTTCTCGGCACCAAAAAACTTATACTCATAATGACAAACATGTCATAACAAGTGGAAGGATGTCGAGAAAGAGGGAAACACAACCAACCAAATAGTGGCAACAAACAGCCAAACAACGGCAACAATCAAGAAGGGAAAAAGGAAAAGGAAACCAAACAGCAAAACAGCAGCAACCCTCACAGCAAGCAATGGCAACCTCCGAAGAACTAGATCTAGTCCCCAGCTAGTCCTCCTATCCACAACAACATCAAGAACCTCCGAAGAAAAAAGCTGGATCTAACCCCCAACTTCGCTGAGTGCACCTACCCGCAACCCAAGACAACGGCAACCCTCAAGCAAGCTCTAAGTAAGACCTGACACCTTGGAAGAGAAAATAGAAGGATCAAGTCCCCAACTTCTTTGTATTCTCCTGTTCCTTGGAGTGTCCACAACATGGTTGAAAGTGATAGCCTCATCCTCGACAACTTTGATGAGGTGTTGCTTCAAAGCCAATACGAACAAGGCTTGTCCCCGAAACAGTATATTATTCCTAGTCTTCCAAATTATATGACAAAGAGTGCCAAAGGAGAACCGATCAATAGTTTGATAGAATTCGTTGCCTGGAAGGAATTTCATGGCCCATTGTAAAGTTTCCATCCACGACCTATTTTGCCACAAGAGTTTACATCTTGAAGCCCAAAAAAAAAACCAAGGCTAGTAGAAACATGGCACCCAAAAAATAAATGATCTCTAGAGTCTGGTGAAGAGTTGCAAAACGCACAAGACACATTCGCAATTCTGCTATAGGAAAGTAGCAAAACTTGGGTAGGTAGCCTGTTCCTTGTGATGAGCCATAGATGGAATTGGTACCAGGGGATGAGCATTCTATCCCATATAAAAAAGAACCATGGAACCAAATTGCCCTTCCCATGAATGGTTTCCCATGCTGAAGAAGCAACTCTTATTGTTTCTCGCCATTGATATGGAAAATAAAAGGCAGTGGTTTTGTTATCGGCAAAATGTGAGAGGACGAGCGAAGTTAGATGAAGTACAACTAGGCGTCGAGATAAATAGTTTTAGCCAATGGGAGATGTGAAGGGAAATAACCAAGTCCTGGAACATAGGCGTCGGAAAACGAGGTTTGACCTAATAAACAAAAGGCCATGACTAATCCGATCGGGATAAACTGAATACAAACTAGTTATTTAAGTCATGGAGCCGATAATTTTGGATGTAACTGTCAAGACTCATAAAGAATGAAGATCATCTCGGCTGTGAAGAAGCAAAACCAACACAACCGGCGGAGCCATAGATCTCGGAAGCAATCAATAATAGAAAACGAGAAATGAAAATTATTACAATCGTTGAGTCGTGGAATGAGGAATTTCTAAAGTAACTAATGATAGTAGATGTGGAGAGTGGAGAAGAAATCACCGTCGGGAACTAGAGTTATTTGATTGTTTGTACATACAATAAGTTTTAGAAATCACATGGAATGCATTTGATTTTTTTGTAACCGTTGTTAACGATTGCAAGTTGGTATAAATGCCTGAATTGTAATTTATGTAAAGAACCACAAATCAAACAATGAACAACACTAACCACTGGGGTTTGTCTCACTGGCCACCCTTCCAACATGGAAGGGGGAGGTGGGAAGTTTGAATCCCCACATTCTCAGGAGTTTGGGTGGTGACGATTTAGTTTTAAATGTGGGTTTCGACTTTCACGCCTTGCGAAGTTGGTGTGGGAACGATTTAGTTTCAGGAGTTAGGATATGGATGATTTAGTTTCAAGTGTGAGTTTCGACTCTCACGCCCTACAAGGAGGCATGGCAAAAGTCTGAGAGTAAGAGTTAGAATATGAATAGAGTATGACCGGCAAAAAAAAAAAACAATGAACAACACTTATTCAATTTTTTTTTAGTTCACCTTCCCATTTAAGTAACCCTCTACATGGCTTAGACACAATTGTTTCTAATCTCCAAACTTTTGATTTTCTCGTCGATTCCATTCCTATCCAATAATCGGCCTAGGACCCTTCACATTCTCTACCGATTGGTTGATCAAACACTACTTAGAAAGATATTTCGTCAATTTTTTTTTTTTTTTTTTTTGGGCTGAACAATATTTCATCATTGTGCCGGTGAAAAATCTATTCAAAATCATTAGGGCAAATACACATGGAGCTCGTGACCATAGTCGCTCGTGCATGCGGTCAGTTCAGCCATGGACTGCCGTTGTGGCTAACTATGCACTTAGCGCAAATCTTAATCGCCATTCGGATCCGTGTGTATAATGGCTTATTACGTTATGCCCCGCCCAAAAGATGTTTTTCTGGGACGATTCCGATGCATCCCATAGTCGGTCTAAACATGTAAGTGCCATATCAACTCATGTCTGCTTGTCCTTCAATATAATATCGAAAAAAAAAAAAAAAAAAAAAAAGACCGATATTACGCACTATCCAAATAAGAAATCAAAGAATTACACCATACCCCACCAGTCAAATTAATAAATAAATCAACTTTGTATATTATCTCTAGCTAGCTAGAGGGCTTAAAGAGTACTGAAGTAAAAAATCTCTCCGGTGCTATGGCGACCGCTTCCGGTCAGTGGCCCTCACCGGGGCTAGGACCAGAGTTTTTGAAGGCGACACCAGGGTAAGCGTGGCCCTTCCCTCCAGGGCTCGGACCTCCTTCGGCCTTGATCACCCCGACGTACAACTCCTCGATCAACACTTGGATCCCCTTCTTCACGGTGCCACCGGAGACAGAAGCCGCGACGACATTGCTCAGGGGCCGAGCTTCTGACACAAGGAGCGACGAGCTCACGAACAGCGCCAGAAGCAAGAGGACGCATGCGGCAGCGAAGCAACTCTTGGTGTTTCTCGCCATTTTGCAAAAAGGAAGACAAGGCAGAAGAAGGATGGTCTCTACGTATTGGCAAAAATTGACGGGAAAAAGTGAAGTCCGGCGATGTTTCTCCGGGATTGCGTTTGAGCTGAAGGACCCAGGTGTGGATGGGTATATATAAGGATTTCAGGAAGGCGGTAAGGGCTCATACACGAGTCACAGTTGAATTTGAGGGTACAGAGAATTTAAATTCTCGCTATTCTGAAGCACGTGGGGAGTCGTGTTGCCGCCACCTCCACTTGCTGGGGTCGCTTGCATGGAACGATGGTACTTAATACCTGGAAACATCATGGAAGTTCACTATTTGGAGGAAGCACATGTATAGAAACTCCATGCGGCTGTCCAATTTTGAAGGTTGCTACGCTAAATTCAGTCAAAGTTCAACAGCAACTTAGACCAAGAATGAGGGATCAACTTGAAGAGCTCGAAACGAACATTCCTTGTTGCCTGCTCCTCCTTGTCACTATCGTTGCCTGTCCTCTTTGACTCATGCCGTGCCATTGAGCGAAGAGGCACGCGACTAACAACATCACATGAGTCCGCCGATTGGGCGAGGAAGAAGATCGCTGGATCTATCCACCATGCCACCCCAATGCGGATCGGAACTCTGGTCGTCATTGAGCAGCAGTGCTGCCGTACCATCTCCGGTCGACAAATTAGGCGTCAGCCAAATGTCTAGGATAAGAGAGATAGAGAGGCAAATTGCTCCAGATATAGTCAATGACAAAACTCGTTGCCGATACCACTAGTAGAAGTGGCAAAATAATTCCAAGAATCACTTTTTTAATTAAAACCAATTGCATACTGATACCTAAATTTTCAGAGACAATCATTTAAAAAAGATGATTATATTAAATAATGACCATTCTATATAAGTTTATGACCTTGTAGAAGGTTGCTTCCCCGCTTTTCGTATAGGCCAGAAAACTCTGCATTATAGAGAAATTTCTTTTATGAATTTATATAATTATGTTTTAATTGTTATAACGGTAATATCATTCATACCTTCATAATATTTTTAGTTTAGAACAAAACCTCTATGTGAAGTAATAAAAAAATCGCGGACTACATAAAAGAAATCTCATTTAGGGTTTTAGGCAACAACGAATTTTGGTTGCTATGACTTTTGTACCAACAACAAATTTTTTTTTTTTGTTGCCTATAACAAAAAGAAATCAAATACCTTCAGCGACAACATTTGTTTTGTTGATATAGATAGAATTAGCAACGGAATTGGAAAATTCGTTACCAGGGCCTATGCGGACGCAAATGGACCGACGAGATAACAAACTTATAGCAGCAGAATCCTTTTGTTAGTAAAGCTCATTTTTATTGTCCCATAAATAGTAGATTTACAATTAGGTGAATCGAAAGAAACGTAAATAAATATAAAGAAAACTTGCAAAAAAATTATAGTCATTGAAAACTCTTCAAGGGCCGGATCTCTCTCTTTCTCTCATTTACAAACACACACACACCCCAATCCTACGCTACAGCTCAAATACATCCTGGAAAAACATTATCTAACTTCGCTCGTCCTCTTACATTTTGCTAATAACAAAACCACTGCCTTTTCTTTTCCATATCAATGGCGAGAAACACCAAGGCTCGCTTCACCGTCGCATTCGTTCTCTTGCTTCTGGTGCTGCTCGTGAGCTCATCGCTCCTTCTGTCAGAAGCTAGGCCTCTGAGTTTTGTCGCCACTGGTTCTGTTTCCGGCAACCCTGTGAAGAGGGGAATTGAGGCGTCGATCGAGAGGCTGCCCGTGGAGGCGATCAAGGCCGGAGGTTGGAAGAGCCCCCGAGGGAAGGGCCAGGGTTACTTTGTCACCATCAAGAACTCTGGCCCCAGCCCTGGCGGCATGGGCCACTGATCAGAAGCGGTCACACCACTTGGGTGAGATTCTTTACATTATTATTCATTCAGTTTTCTGGCCACTGATCATAATTTTGTTAAATTATGTCGAGTTAGAATTTAAATAATGATTTGTTAAATCGAATTTGTTGATAAAGATTTTTTAAGTAGATTTTAAATTGGATGAGAAAATTGTTGAACTCTTAAAGATTTACCAAAAATGAAATAATAGGATAAAGGAAAAAGGGCAGCAAAGTTTTCTTTATGAAAGAGATATTTTCGTGGGGCCCAAAAGTCAAAGTCGCACACACAAGCTACGAAAGACGGTCTGCAGCGTCCCACTTCCTTACCTATTGAAGAAGGAAACAAATGGTGGGGCCAGAGTCAAAGTTTGACTCTAGACACATATGTATGAGCAGAATACAAGTTTCTTTTTTTGTGCGTGCGTGCGTGGAGTGGCTAAAAGCCCTACGAGAGTTAAAGAAAATAAGCCGCACGTAAGAGTGCGCGAAGCCGCGTGAGGCCTTGATCAACAACGCGAAGCAGTACATAACGCAGACCAAAGATGAATGTTGAAATTGTTGATTTTGACGTACGTAGAGCATTTTATCTTGAGCTTGAACATGCGAAAATTTTGTGCCGTGAATTTATGTTCAAGTGAATTGTTTATTTACAAATTTTTTAGATTTGAAGTTAAATTTAAGTGTGAGAAACACTCGAGTGTGTGAGCAATTTAAACTTTGATTCTCTGATTATAGTGGATATACCGATACTCAGACCGAATCACGTAAATTCTAGTGTCATTATTATTTCTCATTTATTTCTCTAACGATTTCGTGTTGATGTAAATTGCAAGATCATGTTCTTTCCGCATATTATATTTCAACAGATTTATTGATGTTCTCTCGGCCCTCTAGCGAGGTCGTTTTTTAATCAAGATCCACGATAGATCATGGGATGTTATCACTCTTTCGAGAGTCCAATGAATGTTAAAAGATATATAACCATTTGGACTTAAGCAAGTTCTTAAAAGGCTTCATCCTAGTTCAATCAAAATGAGAAATGCAAATTGGGAGCCCACTTCATTGGAAGACAGGCGTGATTGGCCCCTGTTGATTGGAAACAACCCCTGTCTTGACGAGGTTACCCGATAAACAACACCTATGATCCAAGGCACACCCCTTACGTTAAATCACGATGTCGCTAATTATGTACTTAGCACAAATCTTAATCACCATTTGGATATGTGGATAATGTGTTATTAATTTAGGGTTGCTGGAAATTCCCAACCCGAACCGAAAAGTTGAGATATTTTGGGTTTGGTTCTCTTTTATTTTGGGTAATAGGTGAAATAACCCGCGTCATAGTAGTTCTGATTTGGTTCGGGTGCCCAAATGAAACCAAAACACATTCTCGTCTCCAGAGAGCATGAAGCCCTCCAAAAAATGTCTTTTTCTCCGTTATTATCCCGTTGCCATTTGCACTTTGATACATCTAAAGATAGAAAAACACATTTATCTATGTTGAATATCGACTCATCAATGCCAAATTCAAGATTGAGCCAGATACTTTTAAAGTTATCTGGAGATGAAAATCAAGTATTACCAACAATGCTGAGTAGAAGATGAAAATCAACGGCAGGAGAAGAAGATTTCCTTGCAAAGCTCCGCAAAATTGGAACCCCAAACTCCATTATACAGATAAATAAGGAAAACGCCACATCTGATATGTAGGGCTCGACTTGGCCTTAAACCTTGTGATTGGATCGGAGCAAACCTTGGCTCAGTGTCTTTACCGCATTTCCAGTTCGGGTGGCACACTGTTCCGGTCGCAATGACCGTACAACAATCATGTTCAGCTCAGATAAGCTCATATGAAATCCAAACCAAATCGAATTATTGACACCCCTTAGTTATTAAGTAATTGCCACTTAAATTTTGAGGACCATTTGGATGCATCCCATGATTAGTCTAACATGAATTTGTGGGGAAGGGGATAACTTGGGGATAACTTGGGGAAAACTAGCCAATTCAAACGCAATATGGCCGGACAACAAAGATGGATTGTATTTGGAGTTATTTTTATGTTTATTTTTAATTTTATAAATTTTATGACCCAAGCTTTCTGAATTTTTTTTTTTTTTGTTTGGAATTTGTCATTTCTGAAACTTTCCCAATCACGAGGAACGTGTTGCCTGTTTTTAACAACAATACATTTGGTTACTAATAATGCCAGAATTGAATTACCTTTAGCAACAAGAAATGCTTTGTTGGTATAGATAGAATTACCATCAAAATTAGAAAATCCGTTACCAATGTACCATGGCCTACATTGACACGAATGTACCGATTGAAACTAGGCAAGGAGCCAGTACTTGTAGCAACAAAACATGCACTTATAGCAACGGAATGATTTTTTGTTGGTAAAGCTTGGTTTTCTAAAGCTTGGTTTTCTTGTAGTGAAAATAGTAGTTTTAAGATTAGGTAAAATGAAAGAATATAAATAAATATATACCCAAAAAAAGTTTGTTTAGGAAAAAAAAATTGAATAGGCCTTATCATCTCTTATTACGAAGATTTATAAAAAAGATTATAAATTTATTGCAATTATACAAGTTCAATCTTAAATCATTTTTTTTTCTCAATTGAATCTTAAATCTTTAGCATTTGCGTCAATTCCGTTCACCCAATCAATTTTGATTGAAAATTATTGACCTAGACATGAGCCGCGCCACGTGTCTACAATTGGCCAAAAACTATTTAGGACTAAAGTGACATGATTACAATAGGTTTATGATTTTTTTAAATTTATCCTCTCTTTTGATCTATTATCTCATTTTTTATTTATCACTCCAGTCACTTTAATATATGTAGAATTACCGGATAGAAAGAAGGAAAAAAGAAGAAGAAGAAAGAAAGTAGGACACGACTCCACGTAAATTAATAAAGCTTTCATTTCATATCTCATAGATCTATGACCAATATATATATATATATATATTGGTGCTATCACGACCACTTCCAATCAGTGGCCGTCGCCCGGGCCGGGACCAGATTTCTTGAAGGTGACGCTGTGGTAGACGTGACTCTTCCCGACTCGGACCACCTCCAGCCTTGATCACCTGAAGCCCCTCGATCAACATTTGGATCCCGTTCTTCACGGCGACGCCAGAAACAGAATCCGTGGCGACATTCCTCAGGGACCGAGCTTCTGATGCGAGGAACGAGAAGCTCACGAGCAGCACCGGAAGCAAGAAAGCGCATGCGGCAGCAAAGCCACTCCTGGTGTTTCTCGCCATTTTCGAAATGGAAGACAGAGAACGATGCTCTGTATCTGTTGGCAAAGCGGTACAAGAAAAGTGAAGTCCGATGATGTTTCTCTGAGAAGATCATTGGAGGAGCGATAAGAAAATCTTTCCATCTGGCTGAAGGTCACGTTCAACTCTAGAGAGACCCGTCCTCCGGACCTCCTGCATTCATCTTGTTTTATGGACGTTGATGACAATCATTAACCTAAGTCGAGCATTTTTTTTTTTAAATTTGATTGTGTGTGATTACTTTTTGCAATTCAAACTATTTATAATTGTGTTTTCGTTTCTTGTCCAGATCAAGCTTATTGACCTCCACCACTTGTGCAGAAGAAGACTTATGAGCTGGTCTTTATTCTTTGCAAGAAGCGTAAAAGGGCTGCACTAAATCTTTCCCCTTGATCAAAATTCATAAAAGCTTCTCAAAATTCTTGTTCTCCAGAGATAGTACACGCACGATATGATAAACATTGGTCCAAGCAGAGAAGAACCCATCCGAAGAAAGAGACGTCCACGAAGAACACAATTGCTGAAGATTTCTTCTTTTTGCAGATTTTCCAGTGAGGCATCGATGCCGAACCATCCTGTCTATCCGTGAGTCACAAAGACCTGATCCTGACCGCACCATCAACCGAGGCCAAGCACCACCATGCACCGCTAGTCACCCGTTGAGTGGATTCCACTCGATCCAAATTTGGTAATATCATTTGCGGTGGTAATATCATTGGCGGAATTTAGAAATTATCATATCTAAATTTGATTTAGATATTTTATTGCCTAGTACATGCTTTTCAATATCTTACGTGCGTATTTGAATTATCAACGCATTCCCAATTATATTTTACTACCTAATTCGCAACCGCACACCGATTTTTTATTCCATCTATAAGGCTTTAGATGAAATAACTAATCACGTGGGAATAAAATTGATATCTTGATCTTTAAGGCTTAAGATCAATTTATCGATTTTATTAGCAAGATAATCAAGCTGATTTGGATATTGTTCCTTGATTCGAACGATGTATGATATCTTTGATGATTCTGAATGATTTAGTGTTTATCTTTTAATTGCTTTATGTATCTCGAAAATACAAAAAAGATTGCATTTGCATATCATATATATTAGAATTAATTTCCTGGATAGAATTGCATGATAGAATAATTAAATTCTTTTCTAGTTACATTAGAATGCATGTTTAGATGGTATCTAGGCTAGATAATTTCTTTGAATTAAATTGCATGTCGAGATAAATTTCTAAGTTAAGATAGGATTAAGATAAGTCTATTTCCTAACTTAAAATAGATAATATCTCACTTTAGTTAGATTTTTATTGTTAGTTATTTTTAATTACAAATAAAAAATACAAAAATCATGCGCATGTCATATAGGATTAGATTCATGAAATACACGTGATTTATTGATTGTTACTAGGTCCATTTAATTAGAAATTGCATATCATTAGAGTTAGTACATTTGGTTAATATTGCATTGCATATTGCATGATTTTCATTAATCAAGTGAAAAAAAAATTGCGTGTTAATTAGAAATCATATCTATGACTGTTTATGTGAATTATGATCTAACAACGCAAGTGCTTTCGTTGCTATGAAGTAAGTACCGCAATTTATTTACTGCTTTACTTGGGTGTTAAATTGGTTGATTGCGCACTCGTATGATCACCTCATATGTTAGGGAAATAAATTTAAAATCAATTTAAGCTGCCTGCAAAAAAACATTTTTTGAAAATAAAAGAATGGTACCGAAATGGCATTAGAGAAATCTATTGTAACCAAATCCCCGTATTCATAATCTCTGGTTCGTAGAAGTAAAGTAAATCTCCCGTTACTTTACTTGGGTTTCTAATCGACCCACCTAAAAATATATTAGTGGCGACTCCTAGATAAAATCTATCTACATGTTAAGAATTTAAACCTAAGTCGCGAATTGGTATGGGCTTGAGAGAGCTCGAGTTAAGTCTAGGCTTAACAATCTATTAGCCAAATCCTAGGTGGTTTACACCCGAAAATTTGGTCGCGACAATAGTGATGTAATTTACAAACACTTAATACTTTAAAGCTTCCACTGATTCTCTTTCCACACTTTACGGCAATGTCCCTCTTTAAGTCTCTCCCATAGTGCAGTGTTAACTCATTGAAATATTCAAAAGGCTTACTCAAGTTGAAAGTCAACGGTGAGGACTTGTATGGGCAGTACCAGAGTAAACAACTTCCACTTAATAACTTGTACTTAAACCTTTTTCTTCCTTTTTTTGTTACCGTTTTTTTTTTTTTTATAACTTTTCATGACTACTTCAAGCTTCAACAACTTCAGATGCATCAAGAATCCCTAACTATTAAAGTAGTTTTTAAGGATAAACATGCCTATGGGGTATAGGGTAAGATAGTACACTTAATTTGGATCGACATTATAAGGTCATCAAAGGAAAATAGGCTAACTAAAAACTCAAAAGGTTACCAGGGATCAATTGACAAGATAAGCTTGAAAGGCTTAAACGATCCAAAGAATGCCTATATCATCTTCTTGATTAAGTATAGCATATCAATTTCAAGAGAACATCAACTAATTTTTTTAGAATTAGGTGAGTTCTAGAGAATCACATACTTCCCATTAATCCTTTCTAAGTAAACATAACTCAAAAAACAAGGATAGGTGCTCAAAATATGGATTGCACAATGAAGGTTAAGACTGATTCATATATCAATCTCAAGTTAAACAACATTTATTATCCCCCTAAAATCACAACTACTCATAACCATGAAAAGGACATCAATCTTGTAAATTGAGATTTGAAAGTCATCATCTCCTATAAAATTTGCTTTAAAAATATTTCAAAAATTTCAAATAAGCCCAAAAATATTCAAAACTAGCAAAAATTTTAGCACGAAAATTTTTAAATTTCTTTTATCCCCTATGCCCAACTTAAAATGAAGTGTTGCCCTCAATGCATAAGAATAAAGAATTAAACACAACTAATGAGGCAACCAAATTAGAATAGAGTGAGGTTCAAACTGGATATGTGAAGATGCCAATTCTCCATGTTAAATCAAGCTTGGTAGAGTGAGGACTAGCTTAGGTCTATGGTTAGAGACTATTCGAAGAAAATTTCTTGGTTGCACGGTCACACAGCCATGTGTCCCTAACCCGTCTTTTGCCTTTGTGGCACACGATAAGGCAATAGAATATGCATTTTGCCTCATGCCCGTGCATGCTGTTATCATTGTAAAACAAAAGATTTATCGCCACAAAAATTCTTCTTCCCTTTTTATTTAAGATAACACAAACCAAACAAACACAAGAAATAGAAGATTAAAAAGCCTCCCAAGAAGTGCTTGCTTTATAGTTCATAGCCGAACTCTTCCCATACTTTTAAGTAGTTGGAACCATGGTAAACATGGTAATCTTGATATTTGGGTATCAAAACCTCCTCCATAGTAGTGCTTGAGCCTATGACCGGTCACCTTGAAAGTCTGCTCCTTCTCATTGGTAATCTTGATGGCTTCAAAAGGGAATACTTTAGTGATGGTGTGAGGACTGGTCCATCTAGACTTCAACTTACCTAGAAATAAATGAAGATGGGACTTATATAATAAAACTTTTTCACCCACATGAAACTCCTTCCTTAAAATGCATCGGTCATGCCATCTCTTTGTTTTCTCCTTGTAAATTCTTGCACTTTCGTATGCATCATTGCGCATCTCTTCCATTTCATCCAATTAAAGCAATCTTTTGTCACTTATTGCCTGCATATTAAAGTTAAGTTTTTGTGAAGCCCAATATGCTTTATGTTCCAACTCAACAAGTAGATAACATGCTTTACCATACAAAAGCCAAAAATGTGACATATCAATAAGAGTTTGAAAGCAATTCTATAAGCCTGCAAAGCATCATCAAGTTTTCTTGCACAATCCTTCCTATTAGTGTTCACAATCCTTTCCAAATTCTCTTTATATCCTTATTAGATATCTCAGTTTGACCACTAGTTTGGGGATGATAAGTAGTAGCTATCTTATGAGTGACTTCATATTTATGCAAAAGTGACTCAAATTGTCTATTCATGAAGTGTGTGCCTTTGTCACTTATAAAGACCTTAGGTGTACCGAACCAAGTAAAGATGTACTTTTTCAAGAAATTCAAGCAACTCTAACATCATTAGATTGCCAAGCCATGGCCTATACCCATTTAGACATAAACTCATAGGCAACCAATATGTAAGTATTATCGAAAGAAGGTGGAAACAAACCTATGAAGTCATTGCCCCAAACATTAAGCAATTAACACACCGTAATATTGTTTAAGGTCATTTCATGCCTTCTAGATATGTTCCTAGTCCTTTGACACCTATTGCAATGAGAAATATAAGCATATGTATCCTTAAAAAAAGAAAGCCAATAAAGTCCACATTATAAGACTTTAACAGAAATCTTAGTGGCATTATAGTGACCACTCGCCTGTCCATCATAACAATGAAAAAGAATATTAGATATTTCTTCATTAGCAACACAACGTCTAATAACTCAGTTAGTAAATGCCTTAAACAAGTAAGGATCCTCCCAAAAGTAGTGTTTAACATCGAAGTAAAATTTATTCGTTTGTCAACTTCAAATTAGGGGAAAGGATGTTACTTATCAAATAGTTCACAATATCTGCATACCATGACATTTTGATTTTCAAGGAAAAGAGTGTCTCATCATAAAAGTCATCCAAGATCAATAACGCATCACTAGGGACATTCAACAACTTAGATAGGTAATCATCCACAAGATTCTCAGTCCCTTTCTTGTCTTTGATCTCTAAATCAAACTCTTGAAGCAATAAAATCCAATGAATCAACTTTGGTTTTGCAACCTTCTTTGGCAACAAGTACTTTAAAGCTGCATAATTAGTATAGACTGTTGGAGAAAACTCATTTGATGTTTTGAAGTTGACAAAACTTATCCAAAGTTTATTATGAAGATTTCCAGACTTCTGTGTCAAAGTCTGAAGACGGCCAGACTTCAGTGTCAAAGTCTCGAGACTGTTAGACTTTAGTGTCAAGTTTGTTCGACATAAGAAGTTTGTCCATTATGACAAATTCTAGACTGAATGTAAGTGAAGAAAGAAGAGTTATCCAGATGCGAGATTATCTTTCTTACTTCAAGAGTTCGGTTCATACAAGTTATATATGGCCTTCTGGATGGAAATAACACCTACGAGATTGATTATCTTTATTAAAATCAATTTAGATATATCAAATCTTTTCGGATTACAAGTAAATATGGAAAGAATATACTTATGGAAACCAAGATCCTGATTGTGTGGGCAAACAAGATTGACGGGCTTTCATCACAATCTTCAAACGGCTCGAGATTTCCTTAATTGATTTTGTCCGACGGGTTGAATGAAAGAATTCATTTGGAAAGTGCCAACGGTCGAGAAGGCATGAAGGAGTATTTAAAGTAAGCTCTCTAGTTGTTCGACAAAGTGCTTGAAAGAGAAATTTCAAAGTCTGAAACTTTCCATTTCCTTGTTACTCCAAATATTGAGCTCAAAGTTGTACATAAAAGAGAGAGACTCATAGAGAGACTTCGTGAGAGAACGATAGAAACTCTTCACTATGAAGTCGAGATCGCAATATTGAAAATTCTCTTTTGATTCTTAGTGGAATCTAGCCAAGTGGTTGTCAGCGTGAAGAGTGGACGTAGGCTTGATCTAAGCCGAACCACTATAAATTATGTGTTCTTATTCTCTTCCCTTAGCTCATTTATTTTGTTCATAAATTCTATTTAACTACTAAAGTCTAAACTCGTTCAAAGTCTGTTGTTCTTTAAACTCAGTTTTAGAAACAAAATATTTCTTTCCTTGTGAAAAATTGTCTTCATACCTATTCATCCCCCTCTAGGTGTTCATACTAGCACTTACATAGACAATCACTTTAGAGGTGATCAAATAAGAACATGATTTATCAAAAGCAAAAACAACTTCCAAAAGCTCCTTTTCAGTGGTGATATAATTTAGTTGGGCTCCATTAAAGGTTTGGCTTGCATTGACGAAGCATGGCTCCAATGACATAATCGCCGATATCGCACATCAATTCAAAAGGCAAGCTCCAATTCGATGATGTCATTACAAGATTCAAAATTAGCTTCTCCTTCAAGGTCTCAAATACCTACGAATACTTAAAGTTAAAATCAAATTTAGCATCTTTTTGAAAGAAATTTTGTGAGTGATCTTGCAATCTTGGAGAAGTCCTTTATGAATCACCTATAAAATCCCGCATGTCCTAAAAATCCTTAAAGTAATTTCACAGAAGTAGAAGGCAGCAATTTGAAGATAACTTCAATTTTGGTTCAATCCACTTTAATACCTTCGGCAAAGATTTTATGGCCTAACAATATCCCATCTTGTACCATAAAATGACACATCTTTTAATTTAGTACAAGGTTAGTCTTTTCGCATCTTTGTAATACTAAAGTTAAATTATGCAAGCATGAATAAAAAGATATACCAAAAACAAAGACACCATTCATGAAAATCTCAATGTATTTCTCTATCATATGAGAAAAATAGCCATCATGCATTTTTGAAAAGTAGTGGGTGCATTATAAAGACCAAAATGTATCATTTATATGCAAATGTACCATAAGGACAAGTGAATGTAATCTTTTCTTGATCATTAGGTACAATAGGGATTTGGTTATACTTTGAATATCCATCTAAAAAACAATAATATTCACGTCTTGCAAGTTTCTCTAACATTTGATCAATGAAAGGCAAAGAAAAGTGATCCTTATGAGTGACATCATTCAATTTTCTATAATCCATACAAACTCATCAACCCGCAACCATTCTAGTTGGAATTAATTCATTATTTTCATTGGTTATAACAATCATACCTCCCTTTTTTGGCACTACTTGCAAGGAACTCACATAATCACTATTAGATGATCCATTGAATTGCCCTAAATTTTGAAGCATTTAAATTAAGGATGACCTTATCTCAAAATTATTAGCTTGCTCCACCGGCCTTCTTATACTTGATTGTGCTTCTTGAATTGTTGGTGTGGCATAATCTTTCAAAGTTCTTCTTGGAGGTTTGCCTTCTTGATTTTCAGCCATTGTAATGAAGATTGCTTGTGCTTGCTCTCTTCTTATCCTAAAAAAAGGTCCTTTCAATCTCAAGATCAAACTCTTCAAGGTCTCCATATTAGCTTTAGGTCATGCAATGCTCCTCCCACCTTTTATAGATAGGTGAGTTTGGCCTACAAAAGAAACAAATTAAAGACAAAATAAAGGCTATTCTAAATCAAGAATCACTCAATATCAATAGTAATTGGAAAATTATCAAAGTAATCCCTGATAAGAGCACCAAAAACTTGCTAGGTGAGTTATAAGTGCACAATATCTACAAGTAATAAAGTGATGAGAGATTATCATCCCTACCATAATTATCTTTAATTATCCAATTACTTATCAAATGTAATCAATCCAAATATTTAACTTACCAAGTCGAAAGGGCAAGTAAAAAGTGAACTAAACTAATCAAAAGACCGAAATATAAAATAGCCGAAAATTAAAGGATTCAAAAGCTAATTAAAATTGCAAAGTAAACATAATTTAAAGCAAACCGAAAATTAACAAGGCAAATTTCAAGATTTTAACCAAGATCACAAAGCATTAGAACATTCAACTCCACATAACCATTCATAATCAATTCTCTTAACTTGTCATGCAATAAATTAATTCCCAATCGTGTTGGTGGAATTTCCCTAAGTTAGGTTACAAGCCAACCTCAGTCTAATAATACCTAATTAGGTATATTAACCACACTAACCTTAGGTGAATTTAAACTACCTAAAAGCATTAAGTTCTTGTGGAAATTCCCTAATTTAATTTAAGTAGTCTCGACCTAGATTTATCATCACAACCACACAAACAACCTAGTATATCTTGACCTAGATTTAATTTATGGTTCAATATCACTAGTGCCCACACTTGCAGTTTCCACTAGGTATCATGCATACATCGAAAATCATTTAAAAATTGGCCAAACTTTTAAAAGCATTAAGATCACGATAGAGAACATCACAATCAAAACAATTATATTGCATGAACAAGTCTTGAAAATTAATCATCATAGTTAAAATCCATTGTAGCTCTAACAAAAGAAATTTATAACATAATTAAAGCTAAACTAACAACAAAAATTGAAGAGAACATAATACTAAATTAAAACCAATTCACCAATTTGAGTCATAAATAGGTTTGGATTTGCCTCCTCTTTCTCTCCTTGATGTGTGCCAATTCCACTAATAAAATAGGAGCATAAAAGCTAACTAAGAATACCTAAAATTTGATGGCGGCTCCAAGGCTCCTTCGGAATCTGAAATATTAAAAATCTACCCTAGGTTAGCCTCCCATTAGGTCTTGGTTGGCTTTTTTTTCAAGATAAAATATTCTAGAAGATACTGAAATCTTTAGAAGATATTGAAATATTCTAGAAGACGCTGAGATATTCTGGAAAATAGTGAGGCATAGGGACTTATATGCAAATCCAACATAGACACATGGAAAAATTACGCATATAGTCCCGGCATGTTCTTTGCAAATGATGCTCACAGTCCCTTATGAATCTAAAAGTCATATTTCAATAAAATTAAATAAGAAGAAAATAAGTTCATCCAAAATTCAACAAAACTTAGCAAATATCAAGCTTAAATTAGTAAAAATACTCTATCTAAAATAGAGTTATCACTTGCTTAGCACATTCGGGTTCTTAAAGTCTTTTGCAATATATTCACTACATTGATTATTGGATGCTACTTTCTTGAGTGCAAACCAGTATGATCACCTCTTATATGTTAGTGGCATAGGGTAAAAATGGATAAAGACTGCATGCAAAATATTTTCAAAATAAAGAAAAAATGTACCAAAAGGGCGTTTCATTAATCTAGCGTAAGTCCCCATATTCATGAATGTCTACTTTGCAAAACTAAAATGTGCTCCCGCATTATACTGAGTGTCTAATCGATCCATAACTAGTTAGTGGTGGCTCCATAGGTATTTAATCACATAATTGAGTACTGAATACCAAGTTGCGATTTGTAGTTCTTGAGAGAACTTGCAATAAACGCAAGCAATAGCCTCATGAGAAGAACTTTTGTTCTCGTTTAGCAATCCATTAACTTTTCCTCGAGGTGATCCACCTCTGGGAAGGTCACTACATATAGAAACTTATGCTATACTTGGTTTCAAAAGCAACTTTTCGCATGTGTTTGTTTCATGAAAAAAAATGATTTAAAAAATTAATCACTTATATCGCCTACAAAAATGAATGAACGAAAAAAAAATCATCCTCCATGAAAATGTTCACAGAAATATTAAGACATAAATTTTTGTCAATAATGAAACATTTTTCATCAAATAACTATTTCAAGTGATTCATAAATGATGAATTATGAGAGCTCAATTGAATGCTATTGAGGTACTTATAGTCAAGCTATGATTTGGTGATTCAAGAAATGTTGCCATATGGTCAAATCACAGACGTTGAATCATGCCACAAGGACATTGACTAGTAATGGTAGGTTTATGTCATTGATGATGAACCAACTTTAAAACTACCAAAAAAGATAGGATCAGTTCAACCTAGTCCCTCACATGGTTTTTAAGTAAAAATGAAGAGAAACGAAGCTAGGAGTTAGGATGGCCCTAGTGAAAAGAGGAGGAAAAATTCTAACTAACTTTAACATGAAAAAAAAAAATAGATGGAAAAACCTCAAATTAATTCACCTATAATAAATGTATTAAAAATTAATTTTTGAGTCACAAAAATTCCGGTACACTTGTGACAAAAGAGAGTGCCCATTTTCATCGACTTTCTCGGAATACTCAGAGCCTCAGTCAAGTTAGAACTGGAGGGCATCTTTGTTTGCCTCTTACCTTTCTTATGAGCTCTAACTAACATACTCGTCTTTTATATATGAAAACTAATATTTTCAGTGCAAATCATTAATTAAGTCTTCGAGTAAGCTACTTTTCTAGATATTCATCTCTAGTAAGCTTCAACACGATTTTCACTATGTCCTCACCCTTTGCAACTAACCAACTGTTCTCAATCAAATTACCAACATTGTAAGAAACATTAGCTCCGAGATTTGGCAGAGGAAGGAGCATAATATAAATCATGATTAAGCAGCATATAGATGTTCACTAAGGAAAACATCACGATGAATGAGCAGATTTCTTATTGCTGACTAGCTTTGCCAATCAAAAGACTGATTCAGAGGAGACAAATGCTCGGTTGCGTAAAATCCATCATTCTAGACTTCAGTTATATGTTGATTCTGTGAGTAAACTGGAGAAGAAGAATGAGCTTTTGATAAATAGGCTTGAAGTCAATGAGAAAAGCAAGCGTGAGTTGCTTATTGCATATGGCCTGGAGCCCACAAATTGTGTTCAGCATGTTGATACTACTAATAACTCTAGTGGGAGATTGCAAGATATAATCACCCATTTAGGAGTAAGGGCAGTATGTTGCAACAGATGGATATAGATACCAAATGAACATCTAAGCTTAGGACAAATGAAATGCTTGGATTGCCATGTTGAAGAGTTATTCTCCGGAAACTTGCCTCTCTGGACTGAGTTATTGAAGAAGTGTCGCGACCAATTTTTTTGGGGTTATGAACCACCTATGGTTTGGCTAATGGATTGCTAAGTCTTTAAGCTTAGCTCGGGCTCTCCCAAGCCCATACCAATTCGCGACTTAGGTTCAAGTTTATAACATGCAATTGATTTTTAATTAGGAGCCGCCACTAATCTATTTTTGGTGGGTCGATTAGAAACCCAAGTAAAGCAATGGGAGATTCACTTTACTCCTACGAACCAGAGATTAAGGGTACGGGAACTTGGTTACGTTAGATTTCTCTAATGCCCTTTCGGTACCTTTCTTTTTATTTTGAAAAATGTTTGGCAAGCAATTTGGATTGATTTTAATTTCTTAACATGTGAGGTGACCATGCAGGTTGCAAACCACCAATTTAACACTCAAGAAAGCAAATGAATAAATGATGCAGAACTTACCTTAAAGCAACGAAAGCATCTGCAATGTTAGTTCATAATTCACATCAAGTCTAAATATGATTTCTAATTAACACGCAATTTTTGTTTTGTTTTCACTTAATTAATGAAAATCATGAAATATGCAATGCATGCCACTAATTTAACATGAAATGATATAACATTGCAACATGACTTAGCTACATGACCTAAGCAATATGACATAACTAAGCATGTAGTCTATCCTAAGCATGAGATGATTTATTCTAAATAATTTTTTTGTA
This sequence comes from Eucalyptus grandis, assembly GCF_016545825.1. Classification (NCBI taxonomy): domain Eukaryota; kingdom Viridiplantae; phylum Streptophyta; class Magnoliopsida; order Myrtales; family Myrtaceae; genus Eucalyptus; species Eucalyptus grandis. The sequence continues at coordinate 2,671,015 of NC_052617.1, read as the reverse complement.
TTTTTTATGAGATTCGAAATTAAAGAAATGCAACATTTAAATATGCAATCTAAATTAATCTAATGACCTAATTCTAATGACGGGCAATTTCTAATTAAATGCACCTAACAAAAATCATTAAAATGACGTGCATTTCATGGACCTAATCTTATATGACATGCAAATGGCGTTTTTTATTTAAAAATGCAATCTATCCTAGAAATTGCAACTAATTTATCCTAAGCCAAATTTTTATGAAATTTGAAAAGATCTAGCTAGATTAAGATTCTATCTAATTTAAATTAGGGATTAAGTTATATTAAATCCCTAATTTAAACTAAGACATTATCTAAATCTAAATGCAATTTATCTTAAAAAGATGATCTAAATTTAAAATGAAACATGCAATTCTAATCTAATATGCACAATGATTTTTTTTTGTGTTTTTCTTTAAAAAATTCGAAATTAAAACTAACACATAATTAAACATGCAATTCAAATAAAAACTAACAACCTAAATGGATGCACTTTTTCGGATTTTTTATTTAAAAATTCATAATAAGATTGCAATCCTAAATATGCAAACCTAATCCTAATTAAGATTTTTTTGATTTTTTATTTTACGAAAATAAGATTCACTTAACTAACTTGTGATGGCAAATCAAACAAGATAAGATTGATATCTAAAAATTAGCGAACCATATCTACGCGTGAGATCGGGTTGGTGATTTAAATTAAATCGCGAATCGAATCTCGGGGCAGAGATTGGATTGTCGATTTTAGTAAGGAATTGCGAGTCGGATTTCGGGGCAATAAAATCTGACTGTCGATCCAGCTCGAGAGACTATTTCATGTTGGAATTCAACCATTCATTTAGGAATAATCCTACTAAAAAAAAAACAAAGTAAATAAATGAAACTAACAAAAAAATAATAAAGTAAATAAAAAAGAAAAACTACCTAATTGATTTTCCTTTCTTTTTCTTTTGTTTTTCTGTTTTCTTTTTTCCTTCCCAAGCACGGATTGCTCGTGGAGGTCACCTACGGCAACTGGCGTCGGTCCGGCAGGGCAGCTCCGGCAAAGGGAAGGTTCCGGCGAGGCAAGGCAAGTGGGCGTCTGGCATGGGGCTTGCTGTCGGGCACCGAGGAGGCGCGAGCAACAGCGATGTGGGCTCGGGTGGCGTCGGGTCACGGCAGGAACAGCGGCACGGCGGCGGCCGAGCGTCGGGGAAGAGGCGAACAAGGGCGCTGGGACTTCTGGTGCTGTAGATCGGCGAGATTGGGACAACGATGGTGTCGCGGAACTGCGAGAGCAGGCAGGTCGTCCGTCGCGGATCAGGCGTCGCAGGGCGCGGGGCTGGTGCTCGGACAATAGCAGAGACGGAGGGCAATCGGTGGGCGTTCGGGCGGAGTGAACACGAGCGGAGCAGGGGTAGGAGCGGCGTCGGGTTGCGCGGATCGGGAGCAGTGGGGCTCCGGTTTCGCCGGATCTCGGCTCGGCTTCCAAGCGGCGTCGGCGTGCGCGGTGAGACTTCGGCTACGGGGACGCCGAGGTGGAGGCGCAAGCAGGGACCGACGGTGGGCTACTGGTCGGCGCTTGGGTCGTCGTGGGTCGGCGCGACGATGGCTGGTGGAGACCGGCAGTGTGAGCGCAGCGCGGGTGAAGAGAAACTGGCGATTGGGGCTGTGAAAGTGGTGAAGATGATGAACAGTAGGGGTCAAATCACCTCTGCCTTTTACTTTTCTCCTCTCTCTTTCTCTCACGTTCTGACTTTTCCTTTTTTCTGCAGTTTTTCCTTTTTTCTTCTCTTTTCCCTTTCGCAGAAGCTAAACCTTTCTTCCCCTCTCTTTTTTTCTGAATTTTTTCTCCAGAGAAGCCCCCAAACGAAAACCCTAGAAAAGCTCCCCCTTTCTCTCACCGTACACGATTACTTTTATAGGTAAAAATAGGTAATCTTCGTAGAATATTTTATCTCATTTTTTCAATATGCACGAAGATAATCTATAACCTCCCGATCACCCAAATCCTTATCTCAAAAATATTCTCCCCCGATCTTATCATCTAAAGACCAAAGATAAGATTGCAACCCAATTCCAAAAATTACCATAATATCGCATAAAATCTCAATTTCCACGAGATAATTGATTTAATAAAAAAACATGGGCTTGGGCCAACTTACTCGCCGTGGGCTTAATCCAACTAATTTGACCCCATCCGCACCGGTCCAATAAATAAAATGCAAATTAAAATAAAATGCACCTAAATCTATATGCTATAAAATTAAACCTTAATTTTTAATGCGATAAATGACTAAACGGGCCGTTAAAATTTAGGTGTCAACAAGAAGGATGTGTTATAGGGGGACTTATTTTTTCCCCTAACTTGTTGTAGGTTTCTCTTCTAATTATATTGATGGAAAGGGTGAAAATGTTGGAAATTTCCTATAATATGGGCTTACATTAATTAATTGATTTTCTATTTTAAATAATCGGGTTAATGGATATTTCAATATTTGTTAAACTCTTAAGTGATTTTATTGAACTAGGTTTTGGCATCTATTAATAACGAGCCTAATTGAGTAGCAAAGTGTAGGCAATTGTATTAACTGAAGCCTATAATGGGAGGGGCCCAACTGACATATTATTGATTAGGGTTTGTTAGGTCTCCTCTTTAGCCTATAAAATGGTATGTTATACCTATCAGTTATTTAATCTCATTGAAAGCTGCTATACAGAAATATGTCATAAAGGGGAAGATCTGGCACTCCAATAGATCTCTGATTGTCAGATTAATCTATTTTTCTTCAAATGAAGTAATAGCTCAAACAAATATGCTTTAATACTGTTGTACTTATTAATCTTTGTGTTTTACAGTCATATATGGATTCGATTCTTATTGATTAATTAATAATTCATGTGAATAATTTTCTACATGTGGTACAAGAGCAAGTCATATATGATTGTAGAACCCATAATTATTTTCTTTTATAAACAAATTCGAAATTTTTCCTCTTGAACCGAATATTGGCGTTATTATTCCATGTGGATTTTTTTGTTGATTGATCTTGAAACCTTAGGTTTTTTTTTGCTATATGTCAAGATCTTTCCAACCATATATAATTTGTATAATTTTGTTGAAAATTGAGTGAGAATTTTAAATTTGAAATTCTAGGGTTTATACATAGAAAAAGTCCTAAACCTTTTAGCCAATTTAGTCATAAACCTTCATTCTAGCGTTACCTTCATTTTTCTCTTCAATTCGAGAGTAGCAACAATGGAAGAATTACCAAAAAAGTCCTAAACTTATTGCAATTGTGCCAATTTAGTCATAAACTTTTTTTTTTGGCCAATTTAGTCATAAGCCTTTTATAATTATGCCAATTCAGTCCTTCCGGCCAAAATTGGCCGGCCGGAGTTGACGTGGATGCCGGCCGGAGACAGCTGGCCGGTGAAAATTTTTTTAATATTTAAAAAAATCGATTTTTTAATTTTTTTAAAATTTTTTAACTTCTTCTTCTTCCTCTCGTCGGCCGCCGCCACCGGGCGAGGCTCGCCCCCACCGACCACCGGCGAAGGCGAGCCTCGCGGATCCGGTTACGGCCTCGCTAGTGGTCGGCGAGGCCGCCGTTGCCGGATCCGGCGAGGCTCGCCCCCGCCACGGGCGAAGGCGAGCCTCACCCGGCCCATGGCGAGGTGAGCCTCGCCGGATCTGGGTACGACCTCGCTAGTGGCCGGCGAGGCCGCCGTCGTTTAGATCCGGCGAGGCCGAGCCTCGCTTGGCGGGCGACGGTGGACTCGCCGTCGCGGATCCGGGCGAGGCTCGACCTCGCCATGGATGGGCGAGGCCTCGCCTCGCCTTGGCTAGGCGAGGCCTCGCCTCGCCCTAGGCGAGGCTCGCCCTACCACCGGCGAAGGCGAGCCTCGCCCAAGGCAGCGAGGCCGCCATCGCCGGATCGGGGCGAGGCTCGAGCTCGCCATGGCTAGGCGAGGCCAAGCCTCGCCTTGGCGGGTGAGGCTCGCCTTAGCCAATGGCGGGCGGGGCGAGCCTCGCCGGTGGCCGGCGAGGTCGGCCCGCCGCCTCGCCTCGGCCGGCGCCGGCCAAAGGAAGAAGAAGAAGGTAAAAAAAAATTTTAAAAATTTAAAAAAATCGAAAAATTATTAAAAAATTGTTCTCCGCCAGCCTGTCTCCGGCCGGCGTCCACGTCGCTCCGGCCGGCCAATTTTGGCCGGAAGGACTGAATTGGCACAATTATAAAAGGTTTAGGACTAAATTGGCAAAAAAAAAGTTTAGGACTGAATTGGCACAATTGCAATACGTTTAGAACTTTTTTGGTAATTCTCCCTAGCAACAATTGGTTTGGAGATTACTGTAGCCGATTGTTTGTTCCCCTTGGACGAGCGATTAGGGTTTCGACCAATTTTGCTGACTTGATCTCTAGGGTTTCGATGCGATTCATGTTAGTAGATTAGTCCATATGCATTGCGTGTAGTTCTTTCCGTGGTTGTTGCTCAATTCTCCCCGTCATGAGGCGGTCGTCCATCTCGTTTCGATGCATACATGGAGGAGGGTCTGTAGGATGAATTGCAAACTCGTGAAGTTCGTGTTTTTTTTTTTAATTATTTATTCAAGATTGGATTTTGGAGCTATTTTGAGATGGTAATTTTAGATAGATCCTTGGTGATGATTTGCTTTGCCTGTGATGCGACAGAGCAGGGTTGTGATCTGTTCACTCAAATTGTCTTGTCTTTTATTAGAGTCTCCTCTGTTGAGTTGCCTTTGGTCTATTTTAGATAGCACGACAGAGTTATTGTAGATATTGCAACTACTACGGTTGATATATTGTTGCAATTAACCATTACATATGGAGGCTGAACAATGCTTCAGCGTTACTACGTAAATGACTAATTTCTTCCGGACTAAGCTTCCTTTTCCTTTTGAATTTTGCTTGAGGAGGAAATCCTTTTTTGATGATGGCTTTTTAAGTCTAGCTCGTTAGGGTTTTTTCGCGCCTTGATGATGTCGCTCGACGCGAAATACATCGTGCTCAAGCGCCCCTAGTCTTTTAGTGCATTGCATAGCTACCTGGCTCATCCTAGCTACGGTTCAACTAGAACTGTATACCGAGAGGGAATATCTGTTCTCCAATTTAGATCGCCATACATTTCAAAGCGATTGGTTCGGGCTCATTAACTACTAGGAGCAGGTGTGTGGTGCCTCTTTATATAGGCTTTGTCTTGAAACTACATATGGAGTAGAATATTGGCTAGAGTGTTCGAATAAGAATCACTCAAATTGTGTGTGTTTGTTTTTGTTCTTTTAGGAGTGCACAAGGCTAAATTAGGTTAGAAATATATGATAGATAAAGAATGAGCCAGCACCAAAGATTTCTCTAAATCCCTTTCGTGGTAAATAGTATTATCTAAAGTGCTTTGCAAGACTTCATTATCTATTTGCAATATTTGGTCAACTCAAGGAATCATATGCCTTGGAGTATATATTTGTTACACTTTGGAGTTGCTTGGCACCATCTACATCCTCCTCTATAGCATTTGTGTTGCCATTCTATGTTGTATGTGGGAAGTTAGAGAATGATCTTGAATTTGCAGCTTTTGTTGAAGGAAATACCATAAGTGTGAGTTAGAATTGGTGGGATCACTTAATTCACACTCGAGTGTTCATCTTAATACATTATTTCTTTTGGTTCTTGCCAAAGATGGGGGCCAAATGACTGGAAGTTCTTGCAGCTCATGCGTTTTGATTTTTGGTTGGCTACTTTATTTGGATTCTAACAATTGTTCCATTAACAACTGCAAGTAAAATTCATGAAAAATGCTTTGGTCAATAATTCAATCTGTAAACAACAAATTTCTTCCCAAATTCCTCGAATGCCAGTAACATGCGGGGATTCTTCACTGCATTTGTCTCTCATCTTTGTGCTATCAATGTCATTTCTTTTGAGTTCTAAGATCCTCCTGTATAGATATGACCAATGGTTTGTAACAACGAAGGACAATAATTCTTAATCAGAAAAGACAAGTCCTCTTGAATAGGGGAAAAAAATTATTGACTATAAATTAATATGTCTTATGTAGGTAGCTTATAAACCATGAACGTGTATAATATTCAAAAGTAGATGCTCAAGAAGTTATGAAGATGATGTTATTTATCAAAAATTTATGTGAAAGCTGAAGGTTTTAGCAAAGGAAGAAAAGTCCATAGTCAGTTGTGTAGAACTTTGTGGAAACCCTAGGTTCAAAAGGGGAAAATCGTAAATGATGCATGATGAGAAGCACATGAATGAACTTTATAGATGGGAATTATGTTTTAAATCTATCGATTTGTAGCCTTTTTTTTATGATGTAATGTTTGGACTATGTAGTGTAATTTGCTTGCGTTTGCTACTTATTTCACTTCTTCATTTTGCTAGTAATCCAATTCTAGAGTGAAGAAGAGCACGCAAATGAAAAAATAATAATAATTAAAGTTGTGGCAAAAATTGCTGATTGATAAATGCAATATGTTCTTGGGAAGAACATGTTGTAAAGTGTTTCATATTGTTAGATAAATTTTGGGCATTGATTAAATGGAATATTATTTATAAATTTTATTGGAGTTGTCTATTGATAAAAATTAGTATATGTAATAACTTGTCCAAAGGGGGTTATTGTGTATATTAATTTGGAAAATTGCATGAAGATTAATTCCCAATTTAAAAGATAAGGATGTATAATTGAAAAATATTTATCTGCCAAAGGGGATAGTTTTTTTGAAAATTATATGTAATTTCCCTCTATATTGATATATTAGAGAGAATTGATGAGAATATATAACTCAAAAGTTCTATTTTCCTAAAGAGGATAAATTTTAGAGTTATATGTAATTCCCCTCTATGTTTTTTTTTTTTTTTTTTGGTAAAAATAATTCCCCTCTATGTTGTGATAATGTAGATATATAATTTAAAGGTTTTGTTTGAACAAAGCGAATAAATTCTTGATGATTATATGTAATTTTCCTTTTTGTCTCTATATACTGACGTAATGGAGATGTATAATTTAAAGAATTTGTTTGCCCAAATGGGATGGATCCTTGACAATTATATATATTTTTCTTTATCGTCGCTTTACAAACTTCATGTTGTTGAAAATAATGGTGCATTATATATTTTGCTCAAAGGGAAGTTTATAATGTACTTATTATTTTTATTGAATTGCTTATTGCCTATAATTTATCTTATTGCATTATATATGACAAATAGTTACCTTTACTGTAGATAACAAAAATGTTACGATTGAAATGTTAACTAAATCAAATATTATATTGTTAAAGACTTGGTCAAAAAGGGAGATATTGTGATCGAAAATATCATAACTAAGTCCATGTTAGCTGATCCTCTAACAAAATGCTTACAACTCGTTTTGTTTAAAGAACATGTAAAGAATATGGATGTTTTAGATTCTTTTAATTTTTTTTGTTAGTAGAAGCTATATAATTTGTATTTCTGGATATTATAGTTATATGCAAATTGATGATACTTTCATGATATATATTAAAGCATTTTTTTTCAATTATTATTATTGTTGATTATATTGTTATCTTTTCTCCTGTTAACTGAGAGATAGAAGTATAAAACAGTATTTTTAAACAATTTCTAGTTTAAAAATGACTGGATGTCACTAATTGTGAGCATGTTGGATTGTGACATAGTTATGCAATTTCATGTTGTTTAAAAATTGCGCTAATATAGTTTTATGTCGTCGAGAAATTGTAGTGAGGACCGATAAGAAATAATGTATAATTTGATCACATGTTGACATTATTTCTTACTACACTACTAGGCCCATGATCTATGAAAATATAACACTTATTATATGTGATTATTGAAGATCATGTGTTACAGTATTTTCTTATCACATTGATCTCCATAGTTCTATACTGAGGTTATATAAGATTAGATTGGTTTTGAGATGCCATTATTGAAATATTATTTTTTAAAGTTGTGGCCATATAAAACAAAAAAAAAAATGTTATTAACCTGATAGTGTCATTTTCAATATAAAATCTTTTTAAAATAAAAATAAGTTAATTAATGTAGCCCCAAGTGGGAGAATGTTGGAAATTTCCTATAATATGAGCTTACATTAATTCATTGATTTTCTATTTTAAATAATCCGGTTAATGGATATTCCAATATTTCTTAAACCCTTAAGTGATTTTATTGAACCTTGTTTTGGTATCTATTAATAACGAGCCTAGTTGAGCAGCAAAGTATGCAATTGTATTTAACTGAAGCCTATAATGGGAAGGGTCCAGTTGACACGCTATTGATTAGGGTTTGTTAGATCCCCTTTAGCCTATAAAATGGTAGGTTATACTTATTAGTTGCTTAATCTCATTAAAAGTTGTTATACTAAAATAGGTCATAGAGAGGAAGATCTAGTACTCCAATAAAGCTCTGATTATCACATTGATTAATTTTTCTTCAAGTGAAGCAATGATTCAAACAGATACGCTTTAATACCGTTGTGCTTATTAATCTTAGTGTTTTACAGTCATATATGGATTTGATTCTTCTTGATTAATTAATTATTCATGTGATTAATTTTCGACAGAAAATTCAAAAGAGTGAACAGTTTTTGGGAAGAGCTTGAAATTGAGAGCCTACAGGAGAGCTTCAAAAGAGGGAAGAGGTTTTGAGAGATGAATGGGTTTATCGACAGGAAGAGAAACTAAATATTACACACCTACAAAAGAGCTTGAACATATTTAAAATGTCCAGGAAAACAAGGTTAGGCGTAAACGATGTTAAACCACATTCATTTGAGTAATTATGTTGCTTTCGGAAACTATCTACCTCTCTTTAAGCAATACACATAACATGTAAAAAATCGTTTTTTGGCGTACGTATTTTTTATTTGTTTTTCACTCTTTTTGTGAATCTTGTTGATCTAATACTTTAATTTCAAGTTAACTCGAGGCTCCCAAACCTTTCGCATTGTAAAAACATTGCAATATAAAATCCACGTAATATTTTCATATTTTCTTAAACTTAAATTTTCTTTTCTTTTCCATTTTAAGTAATTGGAGGGAAAGGCATAAACCGTGGTTTTAATTTCTTTGGTTGAGAACTGAAAAACTGATGGTTAGATCACGAATCAAGGGATCACCTCAGACTTCGAAATGGAGCGTTTCACTGTCGCCGTCGCTGCCCCGTCCTCTTTGACTCGTGCAACGAGGTTGAGCAAAGAGGCACGTGACTCATAGCTAGCTACGTTGGACCACACGGATCAGACCTCTGGTCAACATCGAAAATGCGGCACCGCCATCGCGCGACAATGGACAAATTTGGTGTCGGCCAGATATCTACAATGTGCGTGGGGTGCGTGTGTTAAGAATGCTGCTCGATGGATGGTTGACAAGACTTGTTACGAGCAAATCCCCAAATCTAACTCTGAAATTATTGTATTAATGCCATATCACTTTTAAGCTTTTTGATTTGATCAATTTAGTCCTAAATCTTTACTCGAAATCCTAATGTAATTAATTTGGCTAATTTTGAGACTAATTACATTAGAATTTTGCGTAAAGATTTTGGGCTGAATTGGTAATTTGACTAATCTAAAACTAAATTGACATCTACACAATAAATTTATAATTAATTCAATAAACTTCCCGCGAACCATTTTTTTAACTCAAACTAGCTATATACCTACTATAAGTGGATTGATATTCCTACTCATTAAAAAGAAAAAAGAAATGATCAATTGGAGTAGTAACCATCATAATAGAAGTTTATGAGCCTGTACCGGGTGGCTCTCCTGCTTTTTGGGTGCCAATAAAGTCCTGCAAAATAACGACAAAAAAATTTCATGAACTTTTGCAATTATATTATGATTTCTATCATAGTAATGCCATTCGTAACTACATAAGATATACCTTATAAATAATATTACTAAAAATTTAGCACCAATGTATTTCATGATAGTTGTAATGGTAAAATTTACTTTAGAACTCGACTTGTACTTGGAGAAGTAAAAGGAAAATTGTGGAATACACAAAAGTGCTAAGTATTATCAAGATTTTTCCTTTTATTTTTCACCTTTACAAATTTCGAGGCGCTTTGATTTGGTATTATCCTGCAATCCTAGAGAAGTTGTTACGCTTTAAGGTGGGTTTATTTCACCAAAAATATTTTTTTAAATGATTGCTTAAAATTATTAATCAATGAAAAAATATTTTTATTATTTATAACAAATTATATCTAAACATCTTTATGGATGATGAAAATATTTTTCATTTACTTATTTTTGTAAACAACATAAATGAGCACTTTTAGAAATATATTCTATTGTTCATTTATTTTTCATGAAACAAAAGTATCATGAAACTCCAATAATTTGCTTTTATCGAGTTTCTCGGTTTTCATTTTGATTTGCCCTTTTCCTCATGACATTTCTTAATGAAAGCTTATTGGGTTATCCGTAATCAGTTTGTTTTTTCTTTTTTTTTAAGCAATCAGTTTGTTGAAACGATATAAAAAGCTAACACTTCATATCCATGAACATAGAATCGAGAAAGGACTTTGAGCAAAGGACAGAAAAAGCCAAAAAAAAAAAAATCCAATTTATAAACCAACTGGTAAATAAAGTCGATCCCGATGAACAGAAAAGTGCAATCTACAATTTCTGAAATTCGACAGTTTGCTGTTGAAATTTGGACAGAATGTAGTAGCAACTTTCCAGATTGGACCACAGACTTAGAGTACTAGGTTTCATGCACGTGCTTCGTCGCCACTCCCTGCAGTGGACTTCCCTGACGTTTCCAAACAAAGGAAGTCCAACTTTCATAAATAGAAAAACTTACGCAAGCGATCGCGTGAGCCGTGGAGACGGCGGCAGCACCACCCCGCCACGTGCTTGGCAAACACGGAGAGAGGATTGAATTCTCTCTCTCCTATCGCAATTCAATTACGATTCGTTCATGAAGTCCTTCGTTCGACCGTCCTTTTGCACGAGCCGTTCATCCCCTTCCCGAGTCTTTATAAATACCAATGCAAACCTGCACTCTTCAGCTCAAACGCATCCCGAAAACAGCATCTTCTGACTTCACTTGTCCTGTCGCATTTTGCCTGAGAATTATAGACCATCAGTAGTTTTCCGTTTCCCATCTCAGAAATGGCGAGAAACCCCCAGAGTTGCCTCACTGTTACCTGCGTTCTCTGGCTTCTGGCGCTACTCATGGGCTCGTCGCTTCTTGCGTCAGAAGCTCGGTCTCTGAGCAATGTCGCTGCAGATCCTGTTTCCGGCGACGCTCTGGGGAATGGGGTTGCAGCATCGATCAAGGCACCGCATGTCAAGACTATCAAGGCCGGAGGAGGGCCCAGCCCTGGAGGGAAGGGCCATCGTTACCCCCCCCCAGCGTCGCCTTCAAGAACTCCGGTCCCAGCTCCGGCGAGGGCCACTGATTTAAAGCAGTTTCGGTGCTGGAGAGAGATTTTGACATTATTGATCTTTTAGCCTTCTAGCTAGAGAGATATATTCGGTTGATTTCTTTATTGATTCAACTAGTTGAGCATAGTATGAGGTGTGATTTTGTATATGTTAAAAATTTTGTTGTTTTCCAGTCGTGACTTGTAATAGTTCCTGGGATCACATCAATCTTATGGAAGTATGATGCATGTTGCGTAATATATAATGATGTTTTCATCTTTATTTGGGAGATGGCATCTCACTTTTTTCAATAGAGAACTTCTTACTTTTTTTGTGTTTCCTCTTTCGATGCCTCAGTCATCTCAACGGTTGATTCATGTGAAAAATGTTAATTCCAAAATTTATCACTCAATGAATCAATGATGAAATAACCGAAGCACTATAGGAGTGTATAAAAAGAAGAGAGAGAGAGGATTTTCATATCCAGAAGAAGTCATCCTTGCAGAGATTCATCTTGGATTGAATGCCCAGTGTCAATATACATATTTTACCTAAGCAAGAACATTCATCACCGATTTGGGTCAGCTGATACGGGTTATTTTGTAAGGCAACAACAACCTTAAAGATTGCCGACTATGAGAGGATCATGTCTATGCCGACTCGCAAACATCAATGGTCCAGGAGAGTCATCCGTCTAACAAGTCAATTCCAATAAATAGTAGAGGACAAGACCAATTAAGTAGCACAGGGAGAATGATAGGTGGTCGGTCCCCTCCCTTTCTATGTGATCCAGTCAAATATCAAAAGTCCAATGTAGTACCGGTCTAAAGTCGAACTGGCGTCTAATGGTGCTGGGCGGTGTGGCCGGTTTGGAAGAAACTCGACTGGCTTTGGGCGCTTTGTTCGCGGACTTTGATGACTTCAAAGATGCCCCGCGATTGGCTAAGTTGATCCCTTTTGTCAGCCACCCTTTTAAACCAGCGGAGTACGTCCATGCCGATGGTTTTGACTATCGTCGTTGAGGAGGTTTGCTCTCGAGAATGCTCGATTTTGAGGAAGGGCCAGCACCGTGATCAAAATAACGTCAAAAGCGGGATGAATTAGTGAGGGCGTGAGGAAAAGAGCAGCCCCCTCAGCTCTTTTTCTTTCTCGTCCGTCTAAAGGTCGGGATTCCCATGGTGGAATGGTGTTTGAGCGGGTTGACATTCCGACCGTGTCAGCCAAATCAATGAGATACGTGGATTAAGGAGCTCTCTTTGTTTGAGCGACTATCTATCATCTGCCTAAGGTCGAGTTACTTTTTTCTGTTTTGACTTGAACGCACATGACCCACTCATAGGAAAGAGCGCTAAACATTTCTAATGGATTTAAATGCCAAGTAAAATCAAAGGGTTGTCATTTTGGCAACAAGAGCAAAAGATTCGTATAGCCAATACATTCTTAACCAGTCCTCGACTCATCGATCTGATTTCCGGATTGTCAATAAAATAGCTAATAAATTATTCACCGAATGCTGTGAAAAGATTGTATCGATTGTACTATCAAGTCATTACAAGGGAACTAGTAGACGAATGAATGCAGTGAAAAGTCTCTACTGATTCTACATGCCAGTATACCTGTGAACTTTGAAAGGTTTTCCTTGTTTTACGTTGAACGAAAATCAAAGTGTAAGGATGCAAAATTTTGTATTAAAAAAAAAAATTTGGTGTCTCCTACATCTATATAAAAGCTGTATTTCTACACAACCTGATGAAAATCTATTAAATCCCACAATTTGTTTGATTGAATGCTTGTATCAAAACCTAAAAACTGAATAAATCCGGTGAACTTGCACGTAAGTGAGCCTCATAATATTTCTTGAGTAAGGGAAATCTCAAGGACCGGGTAAGTTATAGTAAGTTATCTCGATCTCTATCCATATGGGTAAATATATCTTTACAAATAATCGAATCATGCAATTTATTTAATATTCATACGTCATTACATCACGTGACCTAATCACGTGCAAGTAATTGCCTATTAAAAGTTCAATCTAATTCCATCGGCTATAAAAATTCATGTTTCCGTGCACGAAACAGCAACCATCCGAAAACTATTGAATGAAGATTTGTGCATTTCATTTAGCAGAAATTGCCATTTTCCTGTGAAACAAATCTGATTATTCTCAAGCAAATACAGAGCATGCGTTGCGAATTCGCTGGGCCTTTTGGCTTTCTCTCGAAGCAGCTGCAACAGTGATGGCTTCCCGTGTCTGGGCCTGAGCTCCGATCCTTCCCATCTCAAGCTACAGTGTCCAGTCTCCAGAGTCATCGTCGTCAACTTTCTCTTTGCGCGATCTCTCGTGTAGTAGTCGTCGTCCCCAACGCCTTCCCCTCCTCCCCACCCATTGTTCTCGGCAAGATTTTCCCATCCAGACCCATCTTTGAGAATTACTCCTTCGAATTTCGGTTACTACATCTGCCGTAGCCAGAACAGCAGAACCCTTCTCTTTCCATCGCCTCAAAACTCGGGTTCGGCCGACCTAGGCTCGGGAGACATCATGGGTAGCTCCAAAAGCGGCTTCGACGACGACTCCGCCAGCGAATCCTACGGCGGGAGCGGCAGCGCTGGCACCGCCGCGACCAGGAGCGACGCGGAGGCCGACCGTGACGATGAGTGCCCGCCTTCCCTCGAATCGAGCCCTTACGCTGAGGAGGAAAAGGTCCTCGCTTTCCACAGCCTTCACATTTACGAGGCCAAGGTGCTTGCTTTCTCTCTCTTTTCTTGCTCTGCTCTCCTGGGCTTTCTCCATTTATTCCCCTCTTGGTTTTGATTGTATTTTCATTCTGTAATTTGACGATGAAATAAAGGGCATTTTCATGGTGGGTAGAGATGAAGCTCATTTTCTAGCGAGTGGTCTGAGGTTTCAGTGGACTGTAATGGGCATTTTGTTATCGTGTGGACAGAGCCCGTCGCAGTATTAGAACTGCATAGGAACTTGTATTTTTTCCTCTAAACACGGTGTGGCGTCACATGCTTGATGCGTGATGCTTGGTTGACTTGGTCCGGTGAAACGAATCTAAGCAATGATAACTCGTGTGCCTGCCTTATGCATTGGTACTCTAGCTTCAGTAATGATCAGCAGAAAGCTTTACTTATAATCTGATCAAAGCTATTTCATCGCCTTGTAAGCTAGAGACAGTAACTTAAAGGATAGTGCTATTATGTAGGAATTATCTTTCTTTTTAACCTGCTATTCGACAAAATCAACCGATGTTGGTGTTAATCTGGAATAGTCAAATTTTCCTTAACAAAGTCAAGTGCCTGTTACGGACTTTAAGTTGTGTTCGCTTCTTTTTCTCCGCTTTTTTTCCACAATACTTTCATCTTGTTTCAATTAAAATTCGGTGCATGGAGTGCGTGGTTCCTATCAGGAACTCTCATGGTTGATGACAATAAAATGCAGGCTACTGCCAAGGGCATATATCCATTTCCTCAAGCTATTTATGCTCATACTTCCCTGCTCTTTACATGTTTTGTCTTCTAGCCAGCTTAACTGCTTTTCTATTCAATATATTTTCACACTGAGTGCTCTATGTGCAAGGTCAAAAAAATTGAATATCGACTCAAGGAATGGAGATACTATGTTCATTACCTGGTAAGTAGTATCCTTATGAATATTTCTAAGCAAATCTCTTTTCGTGAAAACTGCCTGCCAAACTTCTCTTAGATCATCGTGAAGATATTTGATCAAGGAGCTAAGTTGCTTTGAACATCTGAAAAACGGCATATATTGATTTTAGATGCCTCTCTTTTGCAGGGTTGGAGCAAAAAGTGAGTGCATTGTCCTTCTTAAGCTGAGCTTGCTGGCTGCTTAGGTGGTTAAGTTGCTGAGTCTGACGTTCAGTCCTGCTCTAAGATGTTCATTGGCTTCTTATGTTCTCCTGATATTATAGTTCCTTTTTGGCATGTTGTTTCTAACTCCGTTCATTATCAGTCAAAATTATGATTGCTTTTGCTATATATGGTCACATGATCTTCGACAGAAACTATCTATGCGTTAATTATCCAGACAGAATGTTTGATATGTCTATGAGTCTCATGTTGTCTTCATCATATCTTCTCTTCTTGTTATATTTGTTAATGTTGCCATATTCATTCTCTTTTTTCTAATTACCAAACCTTTCTTGTTAATTCATCTTATTTCATGATTATTTTTTTCTACCTTTCCTTTAAATAGTTGGGATGAATGGGTCGGCGTGGATCGACTGATGAAATACACTGATGAGAACCTACAGAAACAGCGGGAGCTCAATAATAAACAAGACGCAGAGAAAAGTACAAAACCCAGCCGCGTATCTTATACTAAACCAAAGGGTTCAAATGGTTAGTTTGTTCCCCCCTCAGAGTGTATATTTATATAGAAATTGAAGTTCTTTCTTCCACTATATAAGTGGAATTGGCATACCATGATTTTGGTCCCTAATACTGTTCCTCGCCATACCATAGTTCTATCAGCATCATGAAAATTAAATTCATGCGATCTCCTTTAATGTTTCCTTCTTTGGAAGGTGGTTTGCACTTGATCAGCTTGTTAATTCTCCTTGGAAATTTTGTTTGAAAATTCTTGAGCGATGAGCATGTTCGAGTGCAGAAAACTTTGTGGTGAAAGAATATTGAATGACTATGCATAACATTATCAAATGATTAGGAAATAATTTTTCTAGAGCTTTTATACTAATAGAAGTTCAGGGATAAAAATTTGACAATGCAGGATCAAGTGACTCTGTAATGCCTGACAGACTTCAAGGACTGAGAAAGGAATTACTACTTTTCCTTTAATGCTTTGTTTATTTCCATTCTAATTGAGAGATTAAGTTTAAATATATTATGATGTTTTTTCAACTAGTATGTTAGTTTGTACTTTCTTTTCCTGTGAATGGGCATATTAGTCATGTTCTAGAAGGGTACATACAAAGTCATGGCAGAGACCTAATGAGTTAAAGGGTATTGATGCTTTTCATTTCCGACATTTTGCTTGCTGTGCAGCCTTTCTCTTTACAAACTTGTGCTTCTGCTTCATTTCTCCTCTCATTAGTGTCATAGTGTGACATGCCTCTGAAGCTTGACATCCTAGCCCTCCATTATAATTGAGGAAACTTGAAGAGTGGTGATTTATTGTTGATAGATGGTGCTTGTAGATGCTTCAATTCTTCTCTCTTCTCCATTTATGTGCTGACTTTTGTGCTACTAATTACGTTCCGGTGCTATGCAGTGCCAAGAGGCAAGAAGCGAAAGCATGATTCTATTCTCAAGGTATGAACCTGTACCTATATTCAAACATTGTCTACACATGCTATAGAGACCTCTCCAAAAATAATGTTTACTCTGGTGATAATAGCAGTTTTAGACTTTGTACCTTTGTTTGGATTTTTAGAAAGGCAATCTCTGGTAATAATCTTTGGTTTTTAGGAGAAGGGTGCTTTACCCTTGGAGAAGCTTGTGATTATACAGATTCCACCAACACTGAAGAAGCAGCTCATCGATGATTGTGAATTTGTTACTCATCTGGGCAAGGTAGCGAATTTTGAATACTTCCATGTCTTGAGTTGGCCTTGAATTATGAATGCAACCATCGTTGTGACAGAGCCAGAGCACCATTATAATGCAATTAGATGTATCTTGCCTGAGAAGTCAGATTGAGCACTATTAGCAACAACCTGCTCTAATCAAAACCTTATTTACAGCTGGTCAGACTTCCACGTACTCCAAGTGTTGATGACATCTTGAAGAAGTATCTTGATTATAGATTAAGGAAAGATGGAATGTAAGTCCACAACATACACTTAGCTCTTTACTTTGCTTTTTATTATAGGCATGCTATTTGATCCTTATTTTAATTAAACTTAGTTATGGTAAATCAATTTTTGTTGTGAAATTATATCATGCGCTAGATGTTCCCAACGCAATTTGGAATTTTTTATACGCATTCTTTGATAAAGTAACTCTTCTGACTGAACTTAATTATCTTTGCAAATAAACACCAAGCTTGGTAACTCATGAAGTCTAATGAACGGAAGTGGTACAGCTAGCTTTTTCATGGAGAAATTTGTTAATTTATTTAAATTGGCGTTTAATGTGTGACTAACAACAAATTCAAGATTCAGTGAGAAGGGTGAAAGATATGGTCAATTGTTAAAAGTTAATGCAGGACAAGCATATGACTGTGTCCCATGAGTGAGAAGTGGCTGTCAAATGAAAGCATGTTCTTGTTCAGAAATGGTACTTTTTGGAACAAAATTTCAACTCCATTTAACCTTTGATGTTGTAGTCAAACTCTTTCCTGGGCATATTTGTTCTTTTCATTCTCTCATAAGTCCAGTTGATAAATAGGTAGAAGAATAGTATCAGTGGTCTTTAACTGAGTCAACTAATAGGTTAGCTTGAGATATGTTATTATTGCATGGGGAATAACATGGGCTGATTTTCTCAGCATGTAAATCTATTTATTTTACTGTCCGCCAAAAGAAAAATCTTTGTTTTACCATTGTCATGATTGTATTCTCTCAGTTTGCTTTACCAATGTAGGATGACGGATTCGGTGGGAGAAATTATGAAAGGCCTGCGCTGTTACTTTGATAAAGCCCTGCCAGTGATGCTCCTGTACAAAAGCGAGCGTCAACAATATGAGGAAACAGTCACTGATGATGTTGATCCTTCAACTGTTTACGGTGCAGAACATCTGTTACGCCTCTTCGGTACGCTTCAAGTTACAATCATGGATGTGGACAAAACGCTTCATAAAGTTCATGCCACATTTCCTCATTTTCCATCATAGCCTTCATAATTTTCAGACAAGCACTACTTCTTCGAAAATGCTTCATCAAAGTGTCAATGTTTCCAATCTTCAAAGTATGTTCATTCCCTGATAGTGTCATAGGTGCCTCAATAATATGCACGTGCTCTGATAGTGCAATAAGAATATTGCTAGCTCACCTTATCTTTTTGTGGTTTTCCTAATTCATGGCTTCTGCAGTCAAGTTGCCCGAGCTGTTGGTCTACGCAAATATCGAAGAGGAGACGCTGAGAGAGTTGCAGCACAAATTAAACGACTTTCTAAAGTATGAACTCCTTATGGTGGCTTTTTTTTTTCTTTATCATGGAAATGGCGACATTTAATTGGGTGACCAACCGATTCCATCTCATATGATTAAGCAAGCCTATGAAAGGGCGTGCTTGCCATCTACTTACTGCATGATTAAAGTTTCAAACAGGAAAGATTGTGACAACGGAACGCTATCCTCATGCAGGTTCCTTCACAAAAATCAGAGTTCATTCTTCCTTTCAGCGTACCATGCTCCAGAAGAGATCGAGACCAGCACCAACAATTTAGTGGACTGATTGGATCTGTTGCAGCAATAGGATGTACATATTATGATATATTTATGTATAGATAAAAATCCATAGTGTCTTGTCCACTTTCTGGCCATCCTTATTCTTGTTTTGAGGTTTTGGAGTTCCCTGTTGAATTCGTGTGAGCCAGATACAGTGGGAAAATGAGTTGTGTTTGCGCTTGAGGACGCAATTTGCTTCACTACTGTCTCTAGGATGATGACTCCAGCTAATATATCTATTAAAATATCCAAAGAAGATTTCTACTTGAGTCATCCTGAAAACAGAATCTCTCTCTGTGGGTATGTGTGTGGTTTCAAACGAATTGATGGTGATCTGCTGCAAGATTTAAGGGGACGAGCAGGTTCAGCTGATATCTGGTGGAGATTGGGAGATGAATATAGGTGTCGAAACGGAACGGATCTTTAGGTAAGACGATAGAGACCAACGACAGAATCAACGGCTTGGATCGCACCGGCCATCGTGGACTGAGCTTTAGGTAAAGATTTTCGTATTCGTGCCCATCCAAAATCGAGCAGCTGTGTGTGAAAAGGAAGGCATCCGGTGCCGTGAGTTTTGATTCGGGTTAAGCCGATAAAAATGGAGTGTGTCACGTGAAAGACCTAAGAATTTCCCCTATGCACTGGAGACGGGGATGACTAGGACATAGAAACGATTATTATCGGAGACCCAATCCGTTCGAGCCGCCCATAAAATAAATAAATAAATAAATAAATCACAAATGCCATAGACAACATTTTAATGCCATAATTTCTCAATTAGTCACCAAAGCATCGTAATTCTTATGACTAGAAAAATCCGACATAGCGTTGAGGTCTACGGCAACCGTGGTAAACCCTTTTGATGGATTAAAAAGTCAAGCAGATAAGAAGAGGCCGGTGTCCCATTCACCCTGTCGGTCTTTTAAATCTAATTTTGACTAATTGGGCGAGACCTGTGGGTTCAGTCTCACTGGTGAGATATTAAACGAGGAAATCGACCGCTTAGAGTCTTGACCGGGTCCGAAGATTGGGCAAACTAGGGATGGATGACAGGAATTTCTTGGACTTTGGGTTTTGGAGGGATTCACTTGTAGGACCAATCTCCCCACTCCTCTTCTCCAATCACACAGCATAACGACTCGACGACCCATCTAATCATTCGCGACTCCACCCTCGCCCAACCAAATCCCTTTGTATCTTTCTTCCTCTTCGCGCTCTCGAACAAAAAAACCTCGGGTCCCCATCATCGTCATCTGTCTCGTTCGTCGGTGTTCATCAAATCCCCCAAAAATCACAATAAAAGTCTCCTCCGCCCATCAATAACCATTTTTGTTTTTGTCATTTCAATTTTGGGTTTTTTGGGTTTTGCGTTATTATACGGATGGAAGGGGAAAACGAGCACGTCACGAAAGCAGAAAGGGGAATGACAATTCCTTGGAAATATTTCTCTTTTTTTTTTTTTTTTTTTTTTTGTTCTTTGTGTTCTTGATTTTTCACATTCGGGAATTACGTCGCTTGCTCTTGCTTGCTTGCTTGCTGCTGCTTCTTCTTCATGGCTTTTCTTTCGTCCTCCTCAACCGATCCATTCTATCTCCGACAAAACCCACCTCCCATTCTCCTCTTCCCTTCCCCTTTATATACAACCCCTCCACCCAAGTTATTACCATCTGTGTAGATGATACGAAACTAAGGAAAAGACTAAAATAAAAAAACGCTGGACTAAAACGAACCGACGATGATCTCTCTCTCTCTCTCTCCCTCTCCCTCTCTAGCGCCGATTTGACGAGTTCTTGTGCTTCGATCATTAGTGAAGATGATCGACAACATAAAACCTGAGATGGTCCCTTACTAATCTCTTTTTATCATTTTGTCTTAGTCGATCTTGCTAACGCCGATGCGCTTAACGGTCACATTCCGAACGGCCTCGCCCTGTTCGATCCCGGACATGTAGCTCCTCACCTCCTTCCGTATCATCTCCTGCATCACCGCCATGAAGTCCGCGTTGAAGAACTGCTTCTCGTACCCAGCCGCTGCCTCCATCCTATCGCCGTAGTGACCCAGATGATGAATCGGGGGCTGCGGCGGTAGCGGCGGCGGGGGAGGAGGGGGCGTCGCCTGCATCGTCTGGGTCCTGGCTGAGAATAGGGTAGGGCTGGGTCTTGAGTCGGGGGTCGGTACGGACCCGGAAGCCGATCCGTGGTTCGAGACCTCGGCCATATCGGATCCGGGCAGAGACAGGCTGAGCAGAGTCGGGGGATCCGTGGTGGTAGACGACGACGCGTCGGCGTGCTGGCCCGACAGCGCGGGCATGATCGGCCCCGTCCTCGCCACGGGGCGGAACACGCGCGGCGAGGGCATCCCCACCGGCAAGCCCGAGTCGCTCAGGTCCGATCCCGAGGGGCTGCTCGGGCTGAAGAACAGATCGGAGACGGCGTTGTTGCCGCCCGTGGGCGTCCCGAGGCTGGCCGACCGCTTGAGCGGCTGCTGCTCCGCGAGGGCGTCGGCGTCGTCGCCGCCGGCCGAGCACGCGGAGGAGCACTTCCGCTTGAGGGTGGAGTTCCAGTGGTTCTTGACGGCGTTGTCGGTGCGGCCGTTGAGGAGGCGAGCGATGGTGGCCCACTTGTTGCCGAACCTGGCGTGGGCGCGGACGATGGCCTCGTCCTCCTCCGGGGTGAAGGGGCGGTGCTCCACCTGGGGCGAGAGCTGGTTGCACCACCGGAGTCGGCACGACTTGCCGGACCGCCCCGGGATGGACTTGCTGATCAGGGACCAGTTGCGGGGGCCGTAGCTCTGGACCAGCCTCTGCAGCGCCTCGTCCTCCTCGGGGCTCCACGGCCCCTTGATCCGATCCGCGTCCTTCCTCGCGGAAGCTACAGAAGAAGAGGAAGCCATGGCCGACCGCTCGACGCTCGGTTTCGCCCACTGACTTCTCTACATATACCGAATAGAACCCCTGGCCCAAAACTACGACTACGCAACAGAAAAGGGTAAAAACTGATTTTTGAGTAAGAGGCTATAACGGCCGAGGCCAAGGGATTATTTGTACAGTATAAGGTGGTGGTGGTGGTGGTGGCGGCGGCGGTGGGGACGGCGGTGGTGGTGGAGGCAGCGCCTCACCTCTCAGGGAATTGAGAGAGAACGAGAGGAGGTAGGGCGAGATGGCCGTATTTATATCGTGGCGGGGCGTTTTGAGTGTGAAAGAGAGGGGATAGGGATGACCGGGGGGAGCCGGTTGCGGTGACCGGTGATGAGCCGTTGGGGGGTGGGATGCTTCCAGGCAGGGGAGGGGGCAGTTACTTAGCGGTACAGCTGTCGTCGGGACACGCGTCGCGCTCTCCGCCCGTCGGGCTTACACGTATTGTCGCTCCATTTACTTTGCTGTCCTCGATGTTTACACGTCGTCAGGCCCAGCATTCATTCTCCCCCTTTTGCCCCTCGCCCCTCATTTTATCTCTCCATCCTCCTTTTCCTTGACAAAATAATACAAACCTCTAAAATTCAAAATTTCAAACATTTCTACCATATTGCTAAAACAATCCAAAAAATTTCTATCGGAAATAATCTCAATCGCCCACCGAAAACTCCAAACTTCATGCCCACGACATGCGATTTGTAGATACTTTGCCTGGTTGAATTAAGTTTTGATTGAACCAATGTTACTGAACAATGATCAGATCAGTGGACAAGTCCTCGACTCGCACCGTCCGAAGACTTTTGAATTCCTAATCTATGCGAGATGATTGCGATTGTGCGCGTTATGATCCTCGATTCCGAGATTTGTTTCCGTGCTCGTTACGGTTTGGGCGAGCCGGTGCACTGGCACGACGGGGGACCGACCGTTTTGGAAGTTAATAAGGAGGTTAAAAGGGGGAGGGGGGCGGATAGGGATGGGATGGATGAATGAATGGGAAAAGAAACGTGATTTTCGGGTACACTCTCTCTCTCTCTCTCTCTCTCTCTCTCTCTCGTTACTTTTCCTTCGAAATTCAACGAGTTTTTTGGGTTTTGGTTGCGGTTCGCGTAACCATCACAAAAGGCGAAGGAAGTTGGATGACGGATGGATGACACTTTGACCGAGCCTCGGAGCCAGCCTGTACACCATTTTGTAGAGAGAGAGAGAGAGAGAGAGAGAGAGGAGGGGATCGATTGGAGACGATATTTTCTCTCTCTTTCCTGATTGAGTGAGGAGTATTTAGAGTGTGCGTGAGAGATGGGTTTTATCATTTTTTATAAAAAATATATACGAATTGAGAAAAGAAGGGGGGGAAAAAAGAAAAAGGAGAAAAGGACGCACGGAAGTTGCTCACAACACGACAAAAAAGGGGTAGCAGAATCGGAGGACGATCGGTACTCCTGCCACTGGGTGTCAGTCCAGCCTGTCATCGACTTATAGACCCCCCCCTAACGGCCATCTGAGGACCGCCACGTGTCGGTTGCCTCGATCCGAACCGCCTTACCTGTCAATCCGAATTTCGAAACGGGAATTAATTGGGGAGGTCTTTTCCTCTCCTCCGTCCGTTATTTTTTGGCTTTCCTTTTAGTCTTTCCTCGTTTGATTCCTTCTTTCTTTCTTTTTTTTTTTTTTTTTTTTTTTCGCTTCGCTTGGAAATATTTTACTTCCCCACGATTCGTTAAGCTATATAATCTCGTCAAACATGTGTTTTGTTATTCAAGAGAAAATCTTGAACGAAGAATCTTCTTGGTGCTTTGTCCTTGTTCCCAGCGTGGAATGCTTTATCCTTTTTTAATCTCGTTAAAATGCATTGTATAGAATTTTACATGTTGACCTGCTTTAACATTACATGCAAAATCGAATTTTACTTCTAAGCTTCTTGTCCAATTCACTTCCACTAGGTTAGATACAGTTATTGCTTTCGAGTGTATCTTTATTTTACTTGTTCTTTCTTTTAGATAATCATTTAATGTTATATACGTGAAATATTTTTGATGCTCAAATCATACTTTTCTTATAATTGCACAACAAAATCATAATAAGATTCTTATTTCATTTTATTTGTTACTTGATTATGTATCAATCGTATTATAAAGAACAAGTTGACAAAAGATACCGTAAAGATAGCGATACTACTTTGAAACTATTCATAATCATTGAGATACAATTCTCACTCAAGCTACATTCCAGGCTTGCGGTCGTAGTGACCAAGACCCCCCACAACATTCTAGCCTTAATTCTTCCTTTCTCAATCTCTCGTCTTGAAGGAATTCGGGGTTTTGCGAGAGTGACTCTCTTTTCTCCTGGATCATCATCCACCCACTTTTGTGGCAGTGATTCGCTCCCGAAATAAGATGCTGAAATTGAGGTTGAGCCATGGAACGGGGGTGATGATCAAGTCGTGGGCCTAATTATAATGGCAAATGACCACGGAACTGATCTGTGCCAGTAAACATGTCCCCCTTTAATTGCTCGGTGCAATCACCGACCACTAACGAGCACGACTCGATATGTTTCTTTCGGGCCCTAGATCGATCGATCAATCGGGTTGAGATTAGAAGTCATTAATGGGAGGGGGAGAAAAGGTGGGGTTAATAATCAAGCACCGAAGTCATGAAAATAAAAATAAAAAGAAGAAGAAAAGCAGCGAAAGCAACTCCCCCAAAAAAAGGAGAGGAAAGCAGACAAAAGGGTCGAGGAGAGTCCACGATTTACGCGGGAAACAGCTGGCTGGAGGGCACCATCTGAGCCATACAATAAACATAAGTCATTACCCACCCTCACGTGCCGCCCTCACCTAACTCTGTCCCTTTTCCCCGTACTCGCACGTTTCGTAATTTGGCCCTCACGTGACTCCCCCCGTGGCTGCTGCCCTCTCCCCTCTCTCTTCCCGTCGACACTCATTTCACCTTTCAAATTTCATTTTTGAGAATAGGTTTATGGCTTTCGTGGTGTGATTGTCACCCCGAATATCTAAAACATTTTGAAATATCTCTTTTCCGAGGGAAAAAATCAATGAGAGAAATTAGGGTTCTAAGTCGCACTTAACTAGAGAGATGTTTTCACTTGTCCTTACCAAAAATTTACTTTATTTACGATCATGTCGAAAGTGTGAGATTCATGTGAGATGAATTCAAGTCATATGGCAATTACCAAATCCAAACTTGTAAGCATGCCTCGGCCTTTAGTTTCACGTCAAAAACCCCCCACCTAATTCGCTAATTGGGTTTTAGGCATTCCCTCTTTTTTATTCCTTTGCGTAGTCAGCTTCCTCGAAAGAACTTGCCAAAAAAAAAAAAAAAAAACCATATGAACGAGAATAAAAACCGGCCCCAATGGGGGAACACGCCGGTGGTCTTGCGTGGCTTTTTGCAGCAAATTGCAATGCTTCGGATTCTCCCGGTAATGCCTGGTATCGCTCTTATTTTATGGCCCTTTGCATGACTTTTTTTTGTCAGCCTTTTCCCCCGTAAAGCAAAAGCCTGCATCTTTTGGTACGCAACACACCACGGAACGCCCCCCTCAAACATTAATTTAAACCGAATCATTAGCACTAAAGTACGTCGAAAGGAAGGGGGGAGGAATAGGGATGATGCCTGTGGATTCCCCACATGGGTTTGGAGAAAGCAGTAGGATGTTTCCTCGCGCAGAAGACCACCCCGATTATAAAAATGGAAGGGGAAAATCAAGGAGGGAGAGAAAAGGAAAAGGGGGGCAATTAGATCGGCGTAAGTAAAAGGATTGTTTGAAAGCTGTCCGCTTTGAAAATGCCTCTCCGCAATTCCAAGTCCCCACATGCTTTTGCGTTCGGCAAGACATCATGGGCGAGCGCAGGGACCCCTAGAGAGTCGCGAGATGGCGGAAGGCGACGTCATCGTGCGTGTAATGCGAAGGACGCATTGGTTCAGCTCGACGAGGCGGAGGCGTTGGGAGGAGCAGCGCTTCGGTTGCCGTGTTGCCCTATGGGCCATGGGAATTTCTTCTTAGGGTTTCGAGCTCAGACGTTAAAGTAAAGATTCTAGGAGCGAGGCTGTTAGAAATCAACCATCTCTCTCTTTGCCTTAGGTACTTTGATGCTCCTCATTTCGACTTGGATCGATCGTTCTTCCTTTGTTCTTTTGGCAAAGCAACTCGGCCTTCGAATCAGTTTCCGCCTTCTCGTCGCCAATAGTCGTCCCTTCCTTGTAGGATTAGGATTCGAATAACGAAGCGTATTCAAATGGGTTTCCGAGTAACTAGCCGCCTCTACACAATACTATAGGGTACGGTCTAGGTTCGATTCTAATCTGTGGAGAACGGAAACACGTAGCGTTGACTGGTTCAGAATCATGGAAAGAGAATGAAATCAGACTGTAACGACGGAGGGAGAAACTAGAGATACAAAGGGAAAAGAAATAGACGGAAACGCCAATTCAGGCGGGAGGAAAGAATGCCGAATATAATGTATTGAAAAACCTTTTCATATATATGCGAACGTTACATTTTCCTTCCTCATTTGCATTCTATTATTTCTTAGAAATTACATTTATCCATTACAGTCATTGAAGAGAAAACGCGGACGTGCAGCTGATCCAAACGCCTCGGACTTGGACATGAAAGCTGTGATCACACACTAGTCTTTCACCTGTTTCCCAATCCGATGGCGAGATTGGTGTTTACATGAACTGATCTTTCCTTCGAAGTCTCGTGCTTTACAGTCTCCTGAGCATAGAAAAGAAATCATACTAATAGGTAGATTAACAAAGCCTAAATTTTTGTAACTTATGTAGCCATAGTGGATGGTGTTGAAAAAGAAGTATACTCAAATTAGGGACAAGATCAATTCCCCATCTATAGAACTAGGAACCACCCTTGTCCACTTGGTTCAATTCCTAGGTTATCCGAGAAAAAAGTGATGTTATCTTGTTTTAAAAAAGTTTTATTTTCTTTCTCAAATTACTAATTATAAGAGAGTTACGAGTAGAAAAAGAGATTACTCCCACAAAGAATTTGTGCTTTTTGCCCTTGTTGAATACATTTGTATGTATATACTCTAGGCCGGTTCCGCTTGTTCGGTTCGGTCAGTCCGATTCCTCCCCAAGAATCGGGAATCGGGAATCGGACTAGATATTCTCATCTCCAAAAATTTGTAGCTGGGAATCGAATTGATTTTTGAGTCCACGAATAACTTCCTAATATTAAAAGTTACATACAAATAGTCATGGATTTTGTTTATATTATTGTTGTACAGTTATCAATGAACACTTATCTTTTTCGAGAGTCTAGACATGATAATCCATTATCTAACAATAATTTACAAATCTCGATATTATAGGCATAAACCACCTAACAACCATGTCTTCATGTTATTCTACCACCTTTGTCTTTGACTAATGTGCTGGCAAACCTCTATCATGTTCATAAATAACCCTAGATTCATTGGCAAATCTTCAGTCAAAGCAATGTTAGGCGTCTTAAGATTGGGTTACAAAATTAAAATATAAAGTGATGCTAGACTACCGGTGGCTTTTTGAACGAGTGAACCATATTCAAAACTAATGATAGGTTGACACATCAATTGGCCTTATTCAGAACTGATGATGGCCCAAAGAGCTGTTGGAGGATTCCAATTTGTATTGACATAACGAAAAATGTTAGGAGCCTCTCAATTGACATAACAAAAAGATAGTTGACATTTCACGTTTAAAAGCAAAGATACTCTCAATGAGATCAACTTAGGAGGACACAATGGTATGAATAAATTTGACAGATGATTCCCCATTGATATGAAGGACAGCATTTTGTAGTTTAGTTATCACTGAGAGCTTCAAAGATAAGATGCGCATAAAAGCCAAAGGAAACTAGCATAACTATTCACTGACAATGATCACTAAACAGTAAAGTCAGGTTCTAATCATAGTCGCAACTTTAGAAGCCAGTTCCGATTTTTTTTTCCTACCATTTTCGACTCAATTAACCACTAGCTAGATCATATATAATCATTTCCTAGCTATACCCACGAAAGTGCATGGTATAAGCAGACTGTTGGTAGATATGTGAAGATGGCTTTGACACAAAAGAGCTTCAAGAGACGTGATAGATTGGGACAATTTTCACACAAACAATTTCAGCTGAGAAAAGGATTGTCTATTCACATATTTCAATGCGTGGCAAACGCCTCAACGGGCACCTTTGTGGTGCTAGTAGCTTCACATTAGTTTTTAGCAAATTGCATTTCACAGAACATACAAGTTGTAGCATTTCAAAGTCAACGCAGTCGCAGCTTCATATAATCTCCGCGAAAGCTCCGGTGACACCAAAATGGATTAGTCGCATTGCTTGACCACCATGAGCTACCGTCCTATGTTGACGGGGTCTCGTAACTTCACCAAGCTTTCACCTTCTGTACCATGTGCAAAGTGATTCGGAGGAAGCAGGAACCGATCCAATCAGATGCGATTGTCAGTTGTCACAGTTTAATCGCGCAAGTCTCTGCTTAAAGGTGGCCAGCCAGGCCGGCGATGAGCGAGACAAGAGTGCACACGAAAAGAGATAATGCATTGCGTCAGTTTGCCGAAATAAAAGCTGTGTGCAGGACTTTTCTCTCGTCGGACCAAACCCTCATAGCCTCCTCTATAGACTTCATCATCAAGAATGCGTAGGGTTTTGAGTGATACAGTTGTCAGCCTCTTTGAGCCTGGAATAATTCGAACGCGGCAGACGTCACGCAGCGGGCTTCCGCACCGAAGCACCGAACCATCGATGGCGTCGAGCGGTGCGTCACTCAACGAAAGAGGTGGAAATAATCGCTGATGCGGTGTATTACAGTGGCCCCAGCAATTAGGGCAACGGCTCCACACCGCCAACTGAAGCTGCACACGCTCAGGAAATGGAAAACTGGTTCTCGATGGGCGTGATTCTTAAGTGGTTTGATAATGAAGAACGCTTGTTATTACAGTAAGTCCTTGACGGGTGTCGTTAGGTCACGTTGACTTATGACCTTTAGACGGTTAGGTTAGGTCTAAGTCTGATGACAGAAGAGAAGACCAACAATGAAGAAAACTCAGACCGACGTTCTTGAATACAATCACCCTAGCATCTTCAGATCATCAACTATTGTACGCATCATTCTCCTTCTTTAGTTTGCGATCGCCGCTAACATCTTGATAATTGTAATCTGAATCACCCACACGGCATGCGCACCACTGCGCGATCACGGCCTAGATAGTGTCAAAGAAGATCCTCACCGTTGCAAATCATGATGGATGAGGTTAAGTACAGCCACCGATCTCCTAATGCGTTGCTCACGAGGCTAAGCAATGGACAAAATCGTTGGATCAAGATGGTCCTCATCCAAATCACCCAAGGACACCCTCTCGCTCCACGAAAAGTTCTAAAGATCTACTCGAAACAACCGTTACATGTGTATTTTGTCACATGTTAGTACTTCAAATGCGATTCCCACTTGGTTCCATTTTTACAAAAAAAACCATCTGCGGACATTTAAAGCTAAATTGCAAATCAACGTGTTCACTGATTTGATCAAAACATACTGCGCAACTAAACTTTTATCTCTCCGACCAGAAAAAGAAAAGGAGTCAATCAACTTCATCGCTTTCAGTTTAACGCCGGATCAGGCGCGACATCGTACCTTCTCCATACAAAAGATTGTTTCGGCTTTTTGTCCATCCAAACGGGCATCCCCCCTCCTCCACCTTCTCTCCCCTGAATTATTACGCCTCCGAGGACCTCCCCGTTGTCCTCCACCGCACACGTAAACGTCGCGCAAAACGCCAAAAACAAGGAGCCGAGCCGGGACCCACCGCGACACGTCGGCAGAAAACACACGACACGACGTCGGCGAAAAAGCAAATCTCACGAAGCACGGTTCGGCCACGTAGGGCGGGGGGTCAGTGGGGGGCGCGCGTGGGGGTTGGGGAGGGCCCACCAACCCCCCCGGGGCGGGCGCTTCTTCCGGTAATCCTTTTGTCCGTTAGGCAGGTGACGTGGCGCGGGGGAACGGGGGCCTGTTAACGGGCCTAACTGACGGTAACGGTAGAGCGGGCTCTTTTTCCGAAAGTTTGAAAGGGCGCCAACTGGATGCCAGCTATATCCCACTGCGGCTGCTGCGCACGCGCTCGAGTCCCGAGAGAATAATTCCTCCTCGCCCTCGCCTCCTACCTACTTCATGGGGATTCGCGACGAGAGGGGAATGCGGGACCCACCCCCACCAACGGTCCCCACGGGATTGCATGTTTTTTCTTTCATTAACGTACGACGCGATCCCCCCCGCTCTCTGACGTTGTCGTGTGAGGCCGTGCCTTCGCGGCGGCCTTTGGAAATCTCGCTCGAGAAACGCTCCACGCAATCGCGCCGGTCCTTGAGATCGCGATTGTCGAGTCATTTGACGTATGAAATGTCCGTGTTTTTCTTTGTTTAAGTGGTCAGGTATTGACGTATCAGTAGCAATTTCCACAAAAATTACCAGAAAATAGAGAAGAAACAAAGGCTTTTTTTTACACTAATTAGAGGTCCCATCCATTACGTATCTCCGCCATTGTGATCCTCGAGAAATGGTTTCGTGATCCTCTAGACCATCGGGTGCACTCGTGATGAAGCATTCCATGTGTCATTTCCCCGATTTATATAGTACGATCAATTGGAATCATATCATTTATGCGATACGTGTCACTTTTGATTTTTACTTTAAAGTTTTTAAAATTGTTCATTTTTATTGGTAGAGTTCTCATGTGTTAATCTCATGGCACTAAACACCCTTCTCTCATGAGGACCAAGTGACTAAGGCAAGTGATTGTAGAGGGCACAATGCCCTTATCCCCCATTTCTCTCTCCCTCTCATCGTGAAGAAGGGCACCCTCTCTTCTTCTTCTTCTTTTGTTTTTTAATGTTCTTTTTATTGTTGTTTGCTTACATTGATATCATACACCTATTCTGAAGCACGTTAATGATGCAACGATATTATAATTAATCAAAAAATTGCTTGAAGAATTTGATTATACAAACCGAAAAGGAAAATACTTGATTTGTACCAAAAAGAATTTCGAGGACCAAATCGTACATCATCAAATTAAAATGAAATAAATAAACTGAAAAAAAATATTGGTTTTGCTCGATTTAATTAGTTTCTCAAATTTTTCCTTGGATAGTAGGCCACCCCTAGAAATTATTATAATCTCATTTTTTTTTTTTTTTTTTTTGGTGTAGCTATATCTGTGATGCATAAGATAAGAAGGTTGATTGGTGCTCCATCCTTAATCTATTCCGGTGTTTTGTGAATATCTCAAGAACCAATGGTTGATTAGTGCTCTATCTCTAAGTCTATTATGGTGTTTGCTAAGTTGCTAAGTATTTCAATAATTTCAAGAAATTTTTTTATTTGGGTTAGAAAAGTCCACATTGAAAAATTATCATAACTCATTAGCAATCTCCCCAAATTATGATATTGTTTTTTTGTCATGCACTCCCAACAAATGGTATCATAAGCAAAAATAATGCCCCAATTTGTTATGATGTTTAGTGAATATTTCAAGAATCTCAAGAAATGATGATTGATGCTCTACCCCTATACGTTTCGATGTTTTATGAATATCTCCAGAAAGATTTTTGAATTGTGTTAGAGAAGTCTTACATCGAAACATTATCATAATTCATTGGCTCTCTTTGGCGATCTCCTCAAGTGATGGTATCAGACTTTTGTGGCTTACTCCCAACAAACGATATCATAATCAACCGATGGCTAGTTAGTACTCCACCCTCAATTTGTTTCTATGTTTGATGGACATCTCAAAGTCTCAAGAAAGATTTCAACGATTGTTTTATACATGAATGGGAGATTGTTGAGATACACATGAATGAGAGATTGTTGAGGTATACACATAAGTCATGTTAGAAAAGAAGTTCACACGATCATAACTCA
Source organism: Eucalyptus grandis (assembly GCF_016545825.1). Classification (NCBI taxonomy): domain Eukaryota; kingdom Viridiplantae; phylum Streptophyta; class Magnoliopsida; order Myrtales; family Myrtaceae; genus Eucalyptus; species Eucalyptus grandis. The sequence goes on along the minus strand of NC_052617.1, from coordinate 2,639,368 downwards.
TTAGCACTCTTGATAATCTCCCCAAGTAATAGAATCTAGATTCTATTGCAACTCCCAACAAATTATATTAGAACTAATAGTTGATTAGTGCTCCACCCCCATTTGTGTTAGTGTTTTGTGAATATCTCATTATCTACACTTGTTTCACACATGAGAGGGAGATTGTTGATATGCGTGCATGTGTGTGAATTGTGTTATATCTTAATTGAGCTCTTTGCCCTTACTTATTAAGTATCTTTCTAATCATTTGAATCATAACTCATTGATTTAAACTTTAGAGTGAATGTTGATTCAACTAACATGTTGACAAGTTTAGGCTTGTGTATCTCTTGATAATCTCCTCAAGTGATGTTATTGGATTTCTACCGCACACTCCCAACAGATTTTTTTTTCTAAACTTTTCTATTTGAATTTAATGGGTTCCTTCCATTATGTTGGCCAAAAGAAATTTTTGATGTGACTACTAATATCATTTATTGTCTGGATTGGCATCTAATGTGCTTAATCGAACGGTTCAGATGCTTTACATCCTCATTAAAGAGGCCCACTTGCATTGGAATTTTTCTCTCTCGTCTTTTTATTTATTTATTTATTTATTAAAGTTCTTCTCCCTTTTTCGTCTTCTTCTTCCTTCCCAAGTGTGATCCACCAACACCGGTGTGCAACCGTCCTCCATACTATCTCTCTACCTTAAAACGTCATCCTCCAGCACCTCACTCCTCTCGCCGCGACGCTTGACCCATCATCCACCACCACCCTTCATGCACCACCTATCCCCCCCCTTCTCTATATGTATGTGTGTGTATAATATGTATATATGTACTCGTGCCATTGCTATACGCTGATTTGAGGTTAGATGTGCAAGTGAATGGAACAATTTCCTAAGGTCTATTGAGACGCTATGACTATGAAACATCAGTCAAATATCTTTTTAAAAGTAGCACTCATTTTGACAGCTGTAATTACTATAAAAAAACATATCGGACATTGTTACCAATCATGATTAAGTCTAGCTTCTCGATTGTACATGTATTCATATATAGAGGAACTCGCAACAAAGAAGCATCATCACTAACACCAGCTTTTCAGATCGTAATCAGGTCACTACTAACATGCCGGATAACCTAATTCGATGGGAGGAATCGATGTATGATGCGGTACAAAAAGGAAAAATCAAAACGTGTAAACAAATGGAAAGGAGCCAGTGTCGTGAACCTCGTGTTCAATCTCATTCGCTAGCTAAAAAGGAAGGAAGGAAGGGGGGAGGAAGGGGTCCCCACTCCCGAATTGACTAATTAGATAAAAAGTCAGCCCCATTCCCAACTCGTTGATGTCTCTTGTCTCCACTTTTATTACTTTACTCCGAAATTAACATCAATCACCTAACTCCGCATTTGTCCTTTTTTTATTATTCTCTAAGTGGATTACAACTAACAAAAGCTCCCCAATTTAACTTGTCACATTAAATAAATTAGTTTAGGGAGTGGATGATTTGCTTGGAGCAAACTAAGGTCTACATCTCATCTTATATTTATCCTTCAAAAAATCGCTTCTTTTTTCAAATTTTGGGTTTGGGATATGATTAGACTTGGGTCACATCAAGAGAGCTCGCAAAGTTCCAAATCCCACTTAATGGTTAAGAGTTAGTACCAACTGCCATATGGGTGACAATAATTGAATACAAAGAAATCAGATGAATCGATGATCGTGAACAAAATTATGTGTTCATTAAAAATTTGAAGAGCATTAGCTTTTTTTTAACTGAAATTCTGTAATAAAAATTTAACACTAGCCATTGCCAGCTATGTTGTTATCTGTATACTTATAGTTTTAGAAATCAAGGAATATCAAAATCAATAATGATAAAGGTGGCTTGTTGGAACAATATTACATGGCTTGTATATCACCTAGACGATGTGCATGTTGATAGAGATAGATGTTAATGAAAATTGACGAAACTGATTCCATCATAACTTAGTGACATCCTGAGCCCTTGAGTTGAGTTCTTTAATAAATCATAAATTAATATCATGTTTAATGAAATTTTAAGAGTGGACGCTAAATTTCAGTCCTTCCTTTATGTGCAGACGATTTTAGATTCCTTAAAGGAAGAGTTTAATTGAGCTTGGATTTGTCATTAAACTCAATCCACTTGAAATCACCTGACTTCGCGGCTACAAAAATGAAATAAGGAACGAACGATCATTTTTCCAGCATTACAAGTTCTGAAATCTGAACTCACCTCGCCTTCTAATCAGAACCACCATATTCCCACGCCACTATGCAACGTAAGAGAGCACCGAACAAGCAGAGAGGTGATCGAAATGCAGGCAGTTGACATAGACACATGACATGTATCACTTAAAATAATTAATTAATAAAAAATATATTCATTAATGACAATAATTTATGTTTAAACATTTATGTAGATGATGAAGATGTTCTTCGTTTATTTATTTTTATAAGCGATATAAATGATTATTTTTCAAAATAAGTTCTTCAAATTAATCATTTTTTGTAAAACAAATGAAGTTGTAAGGCTATTAGCTATGTACTTCCACTTCTGTCTGCAAAATGAGTTTGGCAGACCGGATCCTTGTATTCGAACAACAGGGTCACATCCAAATTATTACCTCAAGAAGATAATACGTATACTTCTAACGGGAATACGGAATAGTGGATGGATCGATGAAGAAAGAAGAGATGGAGTTGGACTTAGAAAACTGTCTCGTGGGTCAAAACCCAAATCGAGCGGGCTAACGAAATCCGATCCATAAGTCGATGGGTCCAAAGTCAAGTCGGCCCAAAATTTTTAAGCCCGGTCCAATTGAATGTTCCCTGCCAATGCCAACAGTTGATAGAATTATCAGAGGAAGGGGCTAAAAGTACTGGTATATACGTTCGAACCACTGTTGGTCCAGATTCACCACGCTTGCACGCATAAATGGAGTCGCGCCCCTACGTATAGAGAAACGGTTTCGTCCATCGATAACGTCACCGAATAAGTGTTTTGCCGACATTCTTGAAAACATCATGTATTGCTTTAGGAAATTAACTTCCAAATGACTCATGACTTAACCAAAAGTAGGGTTGCTGTACTGAAAAGGCTTGGTAGGATGTTAATCCGTCCCCACACTTAACCAACTCCTAGACCTAAAATCACTAAATTGCCTTTGACCAGTTCCTTTACGTGCACAATCAGTTAGTTTGATTACCTCTACACTGCTTGAGATTTAATCAATCTAGGCTTACCTAAATTGATGGCGACTTTAGTCTGGTATTTAAGTTTGTAGCCATATTGGATTTCGTAAATTCCCTGAACTTAGGATTTTGAAAGATCTTAGAATTCGAGGTGCCCTAACTGGTGACTCCTGGTTTGCAAAATTAGAGGTGCTGAGTATGATTGGAAGAGGAAGGAGAGAGGGTTTTTGGTGACAGCTTATTAGCTGTTACATTTATCTTTATCAAAGTGCCATCTTATAAATGATAAAAAGACTCATATCTAGATTGACTTTATTAGTTTTTACTTGATGAAAATATTAAGGAATATACAGTTTGATATATATATTTTAATTCAAGACATCTGGAACTTTTGCAATATAAAAAATTAGACACATAGACTCAGTTATATTTTTTCTATGACTCTTCAGCTAAAGAAAATAGAAATGGATATCAAATGAAAGTTAATTTTGGAATTTGTGTAATTTTATGTTTTTGCTTTACCGGTGAGTTTTATAGTATTTCTCTACTATATTAGAAATTTGGGCTTATATTATCTTATCATATCTACGAACATCATATATTTATCATTAAGAATAATTATTCATAATCTTTGTCTAGGCCCACCTAATGGTCCTAAAAATTCAGCCTAGTTCTTCCCTTTTGCAAGCGCCCGCTGGTTGATGAGGTCTACCAATAATCATTGTAATATTTTTTCATTTGATGTTCATGGACGAGAAAAAGAAAAAGAAAATTGTCGCGAGCAATGTGCGGAGGGTGACATGTATACAGTCCTTTTCGGGAGTCATCTGACATTGCTATCCATATAAATTGCATTCTAACTTTGAAAAGTTCACGAGAAGAAGGGTCAATACCTCTATATTAGAATGTCCTTCAAATTATGAATCATATAATAAATAAAATCCAAAGGCCAAACGCCACAATTGAAAAGTCAAGAATAATGCCCATGTGTATCATTGGTTCCTAAGATCATGAAACGTTTGATATTAGGGACTTGTTTGATCACTCCATTAAATGCGAGAAAAATACTAAAAAAGTCCTAAATATATACATTTGTGCCAATTCAGTTATAAACTTTTTAATTGTACCAATTGACTTTTAAACCTTTTGATAATTTGCCAATATAGTTCATTCGACTAACTTTGGGCGGAAATTATTAACGTGAACGCTAACCGTCCTATGTGATATGACTGTCATTGATATGGATGACGTGGACAATTTTTTATTATATTTTTGTTTTCTATTCCATTTTTTTTCTTTCTTTTTCTTTCTCCTTCCTTCACCGATCGTTGGGCCTCGACGATGGCCAGATCACTGAAGATCAGCCACAAGTGACGACTAGTAAGGGTCGCCCTTGTCGGCCTCAGGCAAGGGCCATCCTCACCAGCTTCGGGCGAGGCTCGCCCTCACCAAAGGCTAGTGAGAGGCCAACCTTGCCAACTTTGAGCGAGGCTTGACCTTACGAGATTTGGTGAGGGTGAACCTCGCCCGAAACCGACGATGCCAACCATTGCTAGCCTCTAGCGAGGCTTGACCTAGCTTGAGGCCTCGTCGGAGGCCGATGTTGTTGCCCCTTGCCAATCTAGGCATGGGTGACCTCGCTTAAGGCTATTGAGGGCAACCATTGGTGGTCATTACCTTTGATCAATCGTTGGCCATCTCCGAGGCCCGCGCAACTAGCGAAGAAAGAAGAAAATAAAAGATATAATAATAATTGTAAAAATTGTCCATGTCAGTGTTGGGTTGATCATGCCACGTAAGATAGTTAGCGTCCACTTTAGTAACTTATGACCAAAATTGGTTAAATGGAGTACATTGACAATATATTAAAAGCTTTATAACTCAATTGGTACAATGAAAATGTTTAGAACTGAATTAACACAAGCACTATATATATATATGACTTTTTTTGGTATCAAAACTTCTAACACTTAAGTTCCATTTGTTTAATAGAAAATGTGACATTTTTGGAAAATGTTCTCTAAGAAGTCATTTTCCAAAAAAAATGATTATATCTTCTAGTATTTGGCTCAAACCTGAAAATGAATTGAAAGGTATTTTTCGTTTTTTTTTTTTTTTATCATAGAGGATCTTATTTGATTTTCCTAAATAAATGTACAATATTTGGATGCTAGTAAGTTGTGCATAGGTAGCTAATAAGTTGTGCATAGGTAGCTAATAAACCAAGTACAGGCACTTGAGTTTTGGGTCCAACCTTGATGGACCACAACTTGGGCGCCGAGAATCTAAGCACGGGTATATGCGTCTTGGGTGTGGCCTCAATGGTCTTGGGCATCAGCACCAATGTCCTTGGCCTGGCCTAGATGGACCCACGCATGGCCTTTGTGGACCCAAGCCCAGCCTCGATGGACCCAAGCATAACCTTTGTGGACCCTAGCTTAGGTGTTGGGGCTCCAAGCTTAGGTACCTGGATCCTATGCTCGACCTTTGTGGATCAAACCTCGGGTGCCAAGGTAATGGGCATTGATGCTTTGAGCTTGGCCTTAGTGGACCCAACTGCAAGTGTCGGGAATTCAGAGACTTGGTCTTTGACACCGGAAACCAGCATTGGGATTTCAAGCCCAAGCATAGAGTTTCAAGTCCAAGTGTTAATATCTAGTTATATTTTAGAAAATAATTTTCGATTTTTTAAAGAGGAAATCATTTTCTTGAATTTAAATATAGATATTCCATGGACTCTTTTCTTGCGAACAAAACGCTAAAAAATGAGGAAAATATTTTCTCTAAAAATATTTTTCGTGAAATAAACAAAACCTTAGTGGAATTATCAAGTGGATTTACTAACGTAAAAGGCACAATAAAAATTAACCGTTTAGGTTAAAAATCACTCGAAACCATGAGTAGGCCGAACCTACTTATTGAAAACAAATAAAATTCACATAGACCATTGTGTCCCTAACCTTTATTCAATATTTCAAAAATCATATAGAAGCCCTAGAATGGTGTCGGATTTGATAGAAAGAAAGGAAACAAAATGGAATGAACAAAGAATTAGGGAGGTGATTGATTGAGAACTAGCAGAAGAGATTCTGACATCCTCTTAAGCTCTTTGTTGCAGGAGAATAAAAATATGGTGGGCGCCAACTAAAGCTGGCATATTTATAGTGAAAAGTGCATACAGTTTCATACGAGACAAATAGAGCGATATAAATCAAGACCAAGCCTCCTCATCTTTTCAAACCCTTAAAGCACTGTGGAATAGAATATGATAGGTAAAAACACAACCCAAATTCAAGCATTTTGTTTGGCAATTATGCAAAATGTGCTGAGAAAACATTCCCTAAGTAATTTTGAAGATTAACAAAACTTATTCATAGTAAAGACTTTGATTATGATGATAAGTATTTTTTCAAGTAAAAAGTCTGATAGAATGTGATAAGATGTTATCAATTAAAGTCAAAGTTGTTGCTTAATTATTTCATTCCTTAATTGTTCTGTCACGACTAGGAAGGAGGTAATATATTTGTGCAATGGCTAGTTGTGATTGATTGGATTCCTTTCCTTATATATAAGGAGTTCCAAAGGAAATTTTTCCAAAATATCTCTTGAAGATTTGGATTTCTTGGAACATAAACTTGAGGTAAAGTATTCTTTCCAAATTGAAGTACTCGACTTACGGAAACCTAAACTGCTGTATGGGCATTAGAATCTAAGGGAAGCTTCATCTTCTACAACCTTGAAGTAATCAAATCTTCTAAGCAAGATCCAGTCCAACGAGTAGATTGTGTCACGACCCCAACTCTATCTCCAAGATCATGAGTAACAAGGGTTTTTTTCACTACGTTCGAGGCTCGTCGCCATCCGGATTTTTTTATTTTATTTTATCTTATTCTTAAACACATGTGGAAGCATGAAGAAACAAAATCCTTAGACAAATAACAATTTGAAGACAGGAACATACATCACACAAAACACATTACTTTATATTACAACAGTACTTTTACAAGCCCTTTCTCTATGGGCTCTCTTTTCCTTTTTACATCACACTACAAGTTTCTACATTGGCCAGGGAAATTCCTATCTCCTCTAGCGTGACTTTAGCTCCAAAAAATTGATGTGAGACTTCCATGTTTACAAGATTGAAAGATAAGAGAGTGAGTTTTGGAGAAAACTCAGTAAGTAAAATTACTAATTCTCTACTAAGAAAGTATCTCATTATCGAAGCCTAAGTACAACACTTGCAATTAGGGTCGATGACAGATCAATAGCAAATTACTTGCCATGCCTTGACCCAACACATGATGTCGATTAATATACCTTCAACTTACCAATGAACACATCAACACATCATGCTTATGTATAACCGACATTCATGCAAATTCATTTATCGTTGTTCTGGCTCGACCAGGCCTTCCCAGCTCGATCGGGGCTTCTAGCATTTTTGGTGCTAGAGGATTTTGGTATCACAATTGATATAATTTAGAATTTTTGACGGCACAACATAGGCAACACATTATATAATGGGTAGAGTTTAGGATTTTTGATAGTATTAACCCATACTTTTATTAAATGAAAAGAATAAATCATGGACGGCTTAATGTGAAAAAAGGGGTTTTTCAAGAGTTTAAAAAAATTACAGAGTGATCGACTAATCACTGAAAAAACGCGCTCTACGTCTATGATAGGAGGCTAGTCCCATCTCGTCTTTCCCCTCATAGGGTCTTTTGGTTGCTGCTGGCTTGGACTCTTCGAAGATGGAGCTGCTCGCGGCCTTCAAGGATGTGGTTGGGATGGTTTCACCTCTTCGGAAGCTGATATCGACTGATCCTCCTTTGTGGGTCGTCTCTTTGTTGCTATTCCTGTCCTTATCTTGTCTTGGTTTTGTTTGGGGTGGTTTTGTGTTGTTTGCTGGATACCCCTCCTCTCTGTTTGGTTGTGGCCACTGTTTGGCTATTTGCTCTTTTTGCTGGTTGTTTTTCTTCTCCTCTTCTGCTTCTCTTCCTTTTCTCGACACCCTTCCACTTAGGTTGACTTCTATGTCACCTTGAGTGTAAGTTTTGGTGCTGAGTTTCCTTGTTGTACAGATGTATAACTTATTGGTTTAAAGTCAATATATATCTTACCTTCTATAAAAATAAAATAAAATTATAGAGTGTGAAGAAAAAATTTGTAACAACTTCTATCTTCTCTTGACTCGAGGATTATAACTATTAGTAAATATCTCTGAAGTTTATCTAAATTCTATTATCTTGAAACTCTTCAAAACGCTCTCTCGTTTGACCTTACGATGCTTCAAGTTTCCATCGTGTCCAAGGGTGATGTCGAAATGCTGACTTAACGAATTACCTAACTGACCAAGAAAATGGAAAATTCAAATGATGGGGCCTCCCCCTCAACATTAGTAAAAGCCTTACCTACTTACTGGCCTTGTTTAAGGTCAAAGGTTCTTAGTCTTTTCTTTGGGGATAATTAAATGAAGGTTGAAGTCACGGTACGACGCTCCAAAGCCCCTTTGTCAGACTAAGATGGTCCGGTTTCCCTTTTTCAACTCGTAGGATCAAAGCAATGCATATGCTGAAAGAACTGCCGACCTGGCTAACCGATTCACGCTCTTAAAATTCAACCTTTCATATCCAACTAATTCAGCCTTCAAAGACATTTTCTTGGGAAAAGGCCTGACCAGCTCGAATCGAAGCTCCATTTCTTCTGGTTTGCGGAATAGATAACTCAAGGCATTGACATGATTTGGAAGCTGAATCTTGAAAAAGTTACGCTGATAAAGTAAGAGAACAAGGGATAATGATGACAAGTTAGAACGCTGTTGAGTTATGACATGGTACGAGATGAAATGGGGAGGAGGTCTACTGTGCTGGGGGGCGGCGGGGGTTGTAATGCTGGGTTTGGGAACCAGATTCTATCCGATCGACCTGCCAGGGGGCGCACACTCCACGCGTGAGTACTATAATGGTGAAACAACACGATCCACGGCTTTCTCTCTCTCTGGCATTCGATCCAAGAAACATCATATCGACGATCCGAAACAAGACTTGTCAGATTCTCTTCCCTTCCCCCGTTCGGATCGTGGACCACCTCGGAGCAGGATGTCGTCTCTTCGATCCGGGCATTCGATGGGGGGCCTCGCTGGGCCTAGGCTCATCATCCTCCTCTCTGAACTGAAAACCCTTGCGCAGTCCCCATCTCAGATAAATGTCAAATGCGCAATTCCTCCTCCCTCCCCCCCTTTTTACAGCAATTATTGTGAAAGCCTGCTGGGTCGATCTCCTTTGTGTGCTGCTCTTTGCAGGGGGCGTTATGAATATGTTGTTTTCTGCAGGGGGAGGGGCAAAAGGGGGTTCCACTCGCGGTCGCGTCACGTCGCTCGCCATGCGATGGGTAATATTATAAGGTGGTGGTCCTCTTCGGAATGATTGCCAGAGGCCAAGGTCCCAACAACATTCCGGTCTCGCAATTCATGTAGTGGTGTACTATGTAAGCGTACGTACCACCCCCCTGTCGAGCTTCTGGCATTTTGCCTGCAGGGCTTTTTATGGCGAGTTGGCTGGTTTGCGAGAGATGTGGGGTCGGATATTTTCAGGGTTTCTTTTTGTTTTTGTTTTGCGCGCGGACGTCCTCGTTCTTGGAAGAGTTTTCCACCGCCGAAAGAAATATGATAATGTACTTTCGTCTTAATACTTGAGATTCCTTTCCAAGGGTCGGAATGAACTGAACAGAAACATGCTTTGCTCGGTCGCGTTTCAGCGTGTCTTGATCCGTCTGCACGCAGCTTTTGAGGTTGGTTCTTGGCGATTTATTAAGCTCTGTATTCTTTTGCTTCCGAGTCCACCGCAAAGCATGCGTATTTGACTAATGCTTTCTAGATTGTAGGTCTAAGGTTAAGTGATGGTACGAGCGCGGGGAACATGAAACTCGTTTCAACAGCATCTAAACATCAAAACATGAATGAATCCGACCTGGCTCGATTTTTTCCACGACGATGTAAATATCAACTTAGAGTTGACAGACCGGGACCATGAATCTTCTCTAAAAGAAAATCGACTAACATGCTCCAACTTTTGCGCTTCAGTTCGTATGAAGTAGATGTGCATACATCGCGCGGGGTTGGGGGTACCTCAATTGTACATTGTCCTGTCACGGCCTTACTGGGCCTCGTGTCCCTACTACTGAGGCCCATTATGTTGGCAACGCCTGACCCGTTTAGAAGTCCAGGTGGAGAGGACGGATGCTGGCCCATTGTCTCTTCCATGTTTCCTCGATCCTTAGCTCTCAAACGGGGAAACGATTCGTGCTGTTGTTTTGAGCGCTATTATGTCCCAGCAACAAGTGACAAGCCGATGGACACGGCTCGACTATTTTGGGGGAGTTCGAACTTGAGCATCGTACACAATTATTATATTGAATTGAGACCATTGCGTTTTGTTTCGGAAATTTGAGAACATGAGAGGATTGAAAAGGCGGAAGATTTTAAAATTTGTTGTTAGTATAATAACCAGAAAATTTCAAAATCGGGTGTGTTTTTCCTCTCAATTATAGGACTGAAGATGGCGCCATGCAGTCCCACGAGAGCTCAGGCAATGTGATGTGGCTCGCTTGAAGGCCCCAACCACCGTGCTGTAGTCGCCTAAGAGAGGCAACCCCCGTGAGGTGGTCGCAGCTTTTGTATTAGGGGGGGCACCGGTGGTGGTGTTGTCACTTCAGCTTCCGAAATTTTTTGCTTTTTGCTTCTTCTTTTTTTTAAATTTATATTCTTTCTCTGAAAGAGCTTATTTATCCGAGTTGAGTTGAATGATATATCTTTCATGCCCTTGGGCTCCCGATAAGTTACTGTCCGTCGCTCTTTTTTCAAATTTATTTGGATTTCTCCTATTCGACATGCACTATCAAATGTAGAATATATGATTATTTTTATCCTACAAACCCTTTTATTTGGGTGATCAAACGTGTCCTCATTGCCTATCATTCGCTTTTGATAAGTGAAGTGAGATGAAATGGGAATAGAATTGGCAATCGTGTTCCTCAAGCGCTATAACGGCAGGATTTCCTAGTTGCATTCTCTCTTGCTACGCCATGCTAATGCCGTGTACAATGAGAGAACTTCAAAAATTTGACGGCTCAAAATTTTCAGAAGCCTTCTGAATGATATAAGACTTGTATTCCACACTGAAATTACTATCTTTCAATCACTGTCATGATCAACTAGAAAATTCTTATGTCTGCGATCCTTCAATCCACCGGAAATGCGGAAGACCAATCAAAAAGTTGCACCCCGTCAGACGAAAGTCGCGTAACAGTTTCATCTCAGCAAATTAAAAGGTCACTTTTTTGGTATGCAACTTAATGCCAAGTACTTCCTCCATACATCAAAAGAGCTACAGGCTTCAAAAAATTGTTGATGCTGGAGAAGAAACCATTCACCGAGAAGCGAGAAAGGCATCGGCCAACATGGAACCGAGGCGAACCTGACTGGTGGTGGTGAGGTGAAGACGATCCCTCTTGAGGTCCAAGCCCTTTGCGTCCACGCACTTCACATTGGGCAGCGTTATGCCAAGCTGCGCGCTCCTCACCGTGTCCACGAATTTCCCTTCTCCTGATGCAAGGGCCACCTGGGATCAAAACACCAAAACACATACTTATCTCAAGGGGGACGAAGCTAGTAAAAACGTTATTCTGTGTTGCTCGTGAAGGGCTGCCATGTCGATAGATCAATCAAGTTCAATCATTAGGAGGATGGTGGAGCAATCAATTGTCTTAACATAATTTCGAGACCGATAGCATATGTTAAGGGCTTGAATCGTAGTACTCTCCTATTTGAGAATTCTGTCCATCGCTCCTACTTCATAGAGACAATGGGAAGTTAATGAAGTGCAATTCAAAGCTTTTGTCAGGATCGCGTGAATCCCATAGGCTTAGTTCCAAGGTCCTGAGATTGACCCTTTTAGACTTTGGCAGCTTCTTGGGAATTTGGATAGTGGCTGCTGTCTATTACTATTAAATATAAAAGGTCTTCCACAGGTAATATGACCGGTGGTTAAGATAATTCAAATTTCAAACTAGAATTCTAGATGATCATACAACTTAATATGATTAGCCTTACCTAGGCTAATTTGCGACATTCATATATTGGACCCGAATTATTTTTACACATACGATGCCTCCAAAAAATCATACCACTAAATTTAAAAGTGAAGCCTCGATTGTGATTAAGCAATTGATTTCTCCATATCCTAAGATATGAAACATGTTTTTGTGACATGAGTAACACCTTGCTTTTGGTTGATTATCGGCAAAAGGACGCTATAGCATACTTGAGTAACCAAAGATATATGCAACATTCCGTATAAGAGAATCTAATCACATCGAATACGTTAAGATTAAAAGAATCAACATGGAAACATGACCGTTGATCGTTACAATAGAAAGACGATCAACAAGCTCTAATTAATTTTACCTGGATTATGAGAAGAGAAGGGCTGTTAAGATCGGTGCGAATGTCCCCGATGAGCTTCTCCATGTTGGTCCTGTACGCCTCAGCGTCCGCCTGAACCACCGTGTCGCTTTCCCCTTGATACCAAAGCAACGCCCTTATGGTGCCCCCGCTCTTTACGGCCGCTGTGGCTCGACTCACCATCTGGTTGTACAAGGGGGTCCCGCGAGCCCACTGCGCGATCTTGGTCTCCGCTCTTTACGATAACCCTCGCGAGTCGAGTGTGAGAAGAGAGTCAACAACCTACCAGTCCAATTGTCAATTATTCAAGAACATGAGTAATCTTTTCTCTTTCTCTTCTCTTCCCATATGACTCTCAAACATGTCCTTACACACACGTATATATATTTATTTATATGTATGTATGTATAGGCGTGTGTTCATACGGACTGGTTTTTGTCATGCAATGCCCCCACTTTAAAATCAATCGGCATCGTGTTAATTGTACCTTTAGCGTCTATCACGATTTTGAAAACGTGCGTTGGTTGATACATAAATATATAGGGATCATACAAAATTGGAACTATTGAAGGCTCAATACCGTGCATCTATCGCGATTTCATCGGGAAGTTGATGAATAGAGTGGCGAGATCGGTGGCGTTGTCGCTTGCCTTGGCAGTGGTAGCTTTTTGCCTAAAGCTCTCTGGCTTCTTGATGGCCATGACTTAGTCAATGCCTTGCGGAGTTTGTCAGAATCTGAAGGCAAGCAAGGAATGGATGACAAAGAAAGAAGAGCAAACTTTGGGAAGAAGATTTTCTTGTATTCTGTCTGTCTATCAATGTACAGTGCTTTGCTGTTTATATTACAAAGTGTATACACAAAGAAAATGCAATGTAATATTCTACAAATCAATCTAACATCAGATTGAATTTCTGTAATCAGAATGTGAATCAATCAATTCCCGATATATTTTCAGAATTTTCTGCATATCTTCCAACACTCCCCCTCAAGCTGGTGGCTTGTAGATGTCCAAGACACCTAGCTTGCTCAGTAGATATGCATGTTGTCTTTGACATAGGGCTTTGGTAAATACATCTGCAGGTTGTTCAGTAGTTCCAATCCCTCTTGTCTCGATTATCCCTTCTTGAATCTTCTCCCGAGTGAAATGGCAATCCACTTCTATGTGCTTGGTCCTCTCGTGCATTACAGGATTTGCCGCAAGTTTCAGAGCTGATTCATTGTCGCAGAATAACTTCGTCGGACCTTTTAGCTGTATTCCGAGATCACCAAGTAATCCTCGTATCCACACAATTTCACATGTGGTCTTTGCCATGGCCCGATATTCTGCTTCAGCTGAGGATAAAGAAACTGTTGCTTGCTTCTTGGTTTTCCACGAAAGAAGAGAGTCTCCCAACTTAATGCAAAACCCAGTTATGGATCTTCGACTCATAGGACACGTTGCATAGTCTGCATCACAATATGCTGTCATTTCCATGTTGCATCTTCTAGATAGAAGTATCCCGAGTCCTGGACATCCCTTCAAATACTTCACGACCTTTAGAGCGGCATTCATATGGGATTCCTTCGGTTTGTGCATAAATTGACTAAGATTCTGCATTGCATATGATATATCAGGCCTGGTCATAGTCAGATAAATCAGTTTTCCAACGAGCTTCTGATAACTCGTCGGATCCTGTAATATAGGGTCATCCTGAGAAGTTCCTCCAGTGTGGTCTGCTGTAGTCAATTTGATATTTTGCTCGATTGGAATGACGGCTGGCCTGCATCCTGATAAACCGGCCTCTGATATAATCTCCAACACAAACTTCCTCTGACTGAGAGAAATTCCTTCATGAGATCGGGCGATCTCAATCCCAAGAAAATATTTTGGTGCTCCCAGATCTTTTATATGAAATGTAGTATGTAAATATTTCTTTAGGCTCTTTATTGCAACTTCATTATTTCCCATGATAAGAATATCATCTACATAGATCATCAAGTAAATAGATGACGTACCTTTGGTCCATGTAAATAAGGCATGATCATACTTTGACTGTTTGAAGTTTGCACTGATGAGAGCGTTGGCAAATTTAGCATACCATTGTCTGGAAGCTCGTTTTAGCCCATAAAGGGATTTGCAGAGACGACATACTTTATTTTCCCCCGGTCTCCGTAAGCCCTGAGGAATATCCATGTAAATTTCTTCATCCAGATCACCATGAAGAAAAGCGTTATGAATGTCCATTTGGTGCAACGCCCAATCATGGATAGCTGCAACTGATAAGAAAGAGCGGACGGTGACATCTTTAGCAACAGGTGAAAAAGTTTCGTGATAATCGAAACCTTCTCGTTGCGTATATCCCTTCGCTACTAATCTAGCTTTGTAGCGTTCAATGGATCCATCAGCTCTATACTTTACTTTATAAACACATTTGCATCCTATGGATTTCCGATTTGAGGGCAAAGGAACTATTTCCCATGTGTGATTATCAGATAGGGCCTGTAATTCTACTCCCATGGCCTTTTGCCACCGTAGGTCTTTGGATGCCTCATGATAACTAGACGGTTCTTTCTCATCTGATATACGACTAATGCAACATCTATGCTTCGATGAAAGTTTGTCAAAGGAGACATATGAAGATATTGGATAGTGAATACCTGGTCCGTTTAGTGAGGCGCAGACATAGTCTTTGGTCCACGCTGGCGGTTTCGTAGCTCGCCCCGAACGACGTGGATGATTCGTTGGTGGTGGAGGTGAAGATATTTCCGCAGCATTATTGGTGGTTTGTTCACCAGAATCATCTTCAGTGTTGATTGGAAGAGCAGGGTCTCTTTCCAATGTGGCCTTTTGAGTCGACTGATCAACTGAAGAAGGTGGAATGACTTTTCCTGGTGATGCTGCGAGAAAATATTCAGGAGATATATTTTCCTCAATTGAAGAACGATGAGAACTAGTTGAGATATCCAAATCTTCTGTAGATTCACGAAATGGAAAGATAGTTTTGTGAAAAATGATATCCCTGCTAACGAAAAATTCTCCTGTTGATGGATCTAGAACATAATAACCCTTTTGTAAGGTAGGATAACTCATGAAAATGCACCTCCTGGCACGTGGACTCATTTTGTCTCGAGGTCCCATAGTTGCAGTATAACAAAGACAACTGAAAA
This sequence comes from Eucalyptus grandis, assembly GCF_016545825.1. Taxonomy (NCBI): domain Eukaryota; kingdom Viridiplantae; phylum Streptophyta; class Magnoliopsida; order Myrtales; family Myrtaceae; genus Eucalyptus; species Eucalyptus grandis. The sequence goes on along the minus strand of NC_052617.1, from coordinate 2,623,556 downwards.
CTCAAAGATGATCTATTGCTGGTTTCTTTCCATAAAGTAATTCGAAGGGTGATTTACCAGCTAATATTCGAGTAGGCATATAGTTGATGAGATAGGTTGCAGTGAGGACACAATCTCCCCAATATATTGCCGGAACAGATCCCTGAAACTTCAAAGCTCGTGCAACCTCTAGCAAGTGACGATGCTTACGTTCCACTACTCCATTCTGTTGTGGAGTATAAATGCAAGAGCTTTCATTAGAATACCATGAAGCAAGAAAAGTGATCTGCAATCATGACTAAAAAATTCCTTCCCATTGTCAGTTCGTATTCGCTGAATTGACTTTCCAAACTGATTTTTAGTCATAGTGATGAACGTTTTCAAATGAGATGGAACTTGAGCCTTTGATTGCATCAAGAATACCCATGTGGCCCGAGAGTGATCATCCACAATTGTAAGAAAATATCGTGATCCATCACGATGTGCTGTATGATACGGTCCCCAAACATTCACATGAATTAAAGAAAGGATAGAAGTGGAACGCTTTGTATTTAAAGGAAAAGATGTGCGAGGTTGTTTTGCAAGAGGACAGATAGGACATTTAGAGTATGGAAAAAAAGTACTATGCCCCATCCTTGAATGTAAAAGAAAGTCTTTATCATTGGCAATAGCATTACACAATGACAACTTCTTGAAAGGAATTGAATTCAAATCTAGATGACTTGGAATACTGGTCCAGAAATATAAACCTTCAGAAAGACTACCCAAGCCCATCAATTTCCCAGTCGAAAGGGCCTGAAAAAAACATGTGTCAGCATTGAAAAGTATTTGACAGGAATTTTCTTTGCAGACTTTGGATACGGAAATGAGATTGAACTGAAATTGTGAGACATATAGGACATTTTGCAGGATAATTTGGGAGCTAAGTTGAACAGTTCCTGTCATTGTGACATGAGTAATATTCCCATTTGGGAGTTGCACAGAAATAGGCGTGTCCAATTTCCTGTGCACTTGTGAGAAAAAATTTATATCACAAATGATATGGTCACTTACTCCTGAGTCAACTATCCATGCCCTTTTTGAAATTGAATTAATCAGGCAATGGGATATACCTGAGAAACTTCCTCCTTTATTTCCAATGTCTGCTTTCTGTAATGCCTGCATCAATTGCTGATATTAAGCTGCAGAATACCCTTTCTTTTTTTCTTTTTCTCATGGCTTTCCATGCAATTTCCAACAGTTATCTATGGTATGATGTGGACGTTTGCAATGTTCACAGTATAATTTACCTCTCCCCTTAGAATTTTGTCCGAAATTCCGAACTGATGCGGAATAAATCTGGCTGTCGGATGATTTAATCGTGGAATTATCTCCACCGTCCGATGCAGCGTATAGATCGACCCCTTGCGGACCGTCGGATCTTCGCGGGAAATCGGGACCGTCAGATCTCCGCGGGAAATCAAGGCCGTCAGATCTCCGGATTGAATCTCCACCGTAGGTTCCTTCCCTTTTAAGGGTTTTGTCCGCGGTTGCAAACCCTAGCCCCTCGCGAATTTCTCTCTCCCGGGCTAGGGTTCTCGCCCCCGATTCTCTTCCGCGGCGGTCTCCGCGAAGAGCGAGAGCGACGACTTCACTTCCTCGTGCTTGCTCCGGTGCTGTGAGCCGTTGGCTCTCTTCCTGGACGGCCAGCTGAAAAATCTAGCCAAGGGGTGGCACGGGATCCATTGCCAGGATCTGTGAACAAAATGTTAGGTATGTTTCGTTCAATATCAAAAGAAACCGAGTGGATTTCTCCCTCTCCTTCATGGATTTATACTGCCTGAGGGTTTTGGGAGGTCCCTCAAGTTTTTCTTCCGTGGCCTCGAGCTCGTTCCAGAGCGATGATAGTTTGTTATAAACCGCTGTGACGGACATATTTCCTTGCTTGAGATCTGTAAGTTCCTGCATGAGACAAAAGATTTTTGCTCGGTCGAGCTTCCCATACATTTCTTTTATGTTGTCCCACATGGTTTTTGAATCTTCCGTCGGTGGGAGGCCTGCTGCGACGTCTGGTGAGACGCAGTTGCCGATCCAGGTGCGGATAAGGTGATTACACTTTCGCCAGTGCCTCGCCAGCCTTTCATCCGACGGAACAGGTATGGTTCCATCAAGGAAACCGTCTTTATCTTTTGTGATGAGGGCCCGCCGGAAGTCTTGCGACCATTTGTTGTATTTTTCCGGCCCGGTCAGTTGTAGACTGATCAGTCACAACTTTGGACCGTTGGCGGTTGATACGTGCAAGGGATCGCTTGGCTCCGGTCGACCGGTGATGGCTGCAATCGGAAAAAGGTAAAAATCCGGGTGAGAGGTTCGGGTAGGGATTCGTCCCTGTACCCGACCCATTGAACCCGGTTCCATGACCCGCATTAAAAAATCCCGGATGAGGGCTTGTTCCGGAACCTGCTTCTCCAGACTCGTTTATACGTTCTGTCTCAGCGGTTGAGTTTGCCCCACTTGCGGCTGGTAGACTCCCGTCAGGTTGAACATTGCTCTGGTAACTCGTTACCCCCGGCAATGATGGATTCGGGCCTTGCCCGACGTACCATGAATAGGGTACCCATTGGTAAGGATGGCCTGGAATGGGCTGCCCCATATTCGCCTGAGCCGGGAATATCTGCCATTGAGTCTGGATTTGTTGCTGGGTTGTGGAAGTTGCAGGTATTGCATGGATGCTGTGGCCTTGTGTCTCTCCTGTCGGTGTGACGTCGCCTGTGGGGGGAACGCCGGTTGTCCCAGGGAGCAGATCCTCTGGATTCATGGTAAAAATTCCGTTTCTTCTTCCTTCGTACAGATTCTTTCGTAATCAAGACGTTGATTTGTCTTGTAGCTTCAAAAGCAATTGATTGCGGAAGATGGAGCTTAAAGCCAAAGCTCTGATACCATGTCAGAATATGAAGGCAAGCAAGGAACAGACGACAAAGAAAGAAGAGCAAAGTTTGGGAAGAAGATTTTTTTGTATTTTGTCTGTCTATCAATGTACAGTGCTTTGCTGTTTATATTACAAAGTGTATACACAAAGAAAAGGCAATGTAATATTCTACAAATCAATCTAACATCAGATTGATTCTCTGTAATCAGAATGTGAATCAATCAATTCCCGATATATTTTCAGAATTTTCTGCATATCTTCCAACAGAGTTTAAATCAATTCATGTGAGAAGCACATGATCTTATCTTGAAATGCTAAGATATGTAGTTGTCATTCTCAAATATCCATATAGCTCATTGTTTTAGAGAGGCCAATTTAATGACGGACTGGGTTGCTAAAGCCTATTAGAGAGACTCTTCACCTTCGAATTGAGCTTTGTCCCCTCCCTATCCCTTTTGGGAGCTCTTTTGTACTAAAGCACATATATCGGGCTCTACTATCTTTCTTAGTAATGAAATATTTCAATTCCTGTCAGAAAAAAAAAAATCGCACCTTGATCAAAGGGTGTGTTATCTATACATGTATTACTAACGATCTAACGACGCATAAGAGAACCGAGAAATGCCACTTGATCTAACGACGCACCCAATAGATTGTTAGCCACGAAGATTAATTTATGGAGAAATCAATTTGTCGTACTTTTAATGATGCCACTTGATCTAACCATGCACCCAATAGATTGTTAGCTACAAAGATTGAATTATGGAGAAATCAATTTGTTGTGCTTTTCTATTTTGCTCTTCTTGGATTTGGGGATAATTATCAAAAAGGTTATAAACCTATTGTACATATGCTAATTTAGTCATAAACTTTTCAATTTGGCTAATTTAGTTTTAAATCTTTTGATAATTTACCAATGTAATCATTCTGGCAATTTTTGATCAAAAGTTGTTGATAAAGACATTGGCTATCTTACATGCTATGGTTTGCACTGTTGTAGATAGAGAAATAGATATTAGTACACTCTACTAGTTGTGAACAGTAAGTATGTTAACACTACTGAGTGAGTGTGAGAGAGAAAGTCAGCAACATAGCAGCTCAATTGTCAATTAATACAAAATATGAGGAATCCTTTTATCTTTCTACTCCCTTCCCTTCTAACTCTCAAAGAATCTTGTTTTGTTGAACACTTAGAGATAAAAGAAGCCATTACAATTAACGGAAATATTAGGCCCATTAAAGGCACAAAGATAGAGGGTAAGTTGTCAAGTATTGTCATAGAATTGATATCTTGATTTAATAGTTATACCCGTTATCGTTATTCATATATATATATATATATATATATATATATATATATCTTCTTTAATTTATTTTATGGACACTCTTGTGAGTGCCTGAAAAGTTGAGATGAAGAACTTCCGCATCCATTCCCCCCACGGAAACCATTAGAATATTATGGGCCGGCTTTGGGTCCGCCCATCATAGGTGGATTTGAAACGGACCAAGTTTTAACAAATCCCACTTGTACATGATTAGCTTGACTTGATCTTTTTTTTTTAAGGTCGGAAAGAACTTTTGTCTTTCAAAATGCATTACTAGTAAAACATAGATTACTAGTTTCTAAACATTAAATATCCTAAAGGAGTTGGGGAGGCTTAGATAGCCAATTATGAGGAAGGGTTCCTTTTCGATGGGCTTTCTTAATCCAATCTACTAGGTGGTTGGCTTATCAAGGACAATGGGCTATTGTAACTCCTTTTAACTAGGCTAGGGAGCTTTTGCATTCCTCGTGAGGTTTCAAAGAGCCCATGGACTTTGGTTTGCGCTCGATAAGAGCTCCATCATCGTGGTATCATTTAACATCTCTATATGCTGATCAATTAAATGCTTTAGTTCAGCATCTTTGATTAGACACAACAAAGTCTCTTTCACTGCTAGGTTTCCACGCCGAGGGCTAAGAAGGCTTGCGCTCTTTTATGCAAATCCAGTGATGAGCGTACCATGTGAACCGTGGCATGCTCCAGTCAATCCATCCATATTCGAAGCCCCTATATAAGTACAAAAATTGTTGTGGATCAATTTATACAAGCAATTTTGATCGTGCAACCCGAGAGTACACATACATTAAAATTTCTATGCACCGATTAAGGATACACAAGATTATGATTAAACAATCTCATTGTACCTTGAGCTCAATTTATCACATCAATAAGAGTTTGAATTCCCTCATAAAAGCATACTTGACCCTTATATGCATTCACAATTAGATCATAACCATTTAAAGTAGATGTGACAGTTTGGTCAAAGAATACATGTGTCTATATAAATCCAAGTTGGCCCTCTTTCCTACTTGAGTCTCTTGATATCAGACTAGTCACATTCTTAACATGCACAGAAGGCCGTGTCATTCTTAGCTGGAGGAAACATGCCAGAGTAGAGGTCCCTATATCAAGACTTCGAAACACGGTTGAAAGTTCTAATATCTTTAAAAGTCTCACATTAACCCGTGGTGACACGTGTTGCCTCTTACGCTGACTAGGCCGCTTATGCCAGCATCTTCTTCTTTACTTATAGATTTGGCCCAAACTCATATAATTGACAAAATATTCTACAGGCCTCCAAAAAAACGGATGACATGTCATTGGAAAACTTAGTCTGAAAATTTTTTAATGGCATAATTTAAACAGTATAATATAAGCCTTGGCACTTCTGACATTTTCAAGTTCGAGTAGAAATTTCTCATGAAGGGATTCCGTCAACAATCAAACATTTCAGATTTGACGAATGACATATTGACTATGATCAATATCATGCAAAAAGAAGATCGTTTTTGACAAGCGTCATATTCATATCCGTAAGGTCTAACTGGTGGCATTTCTTGGAATTAGTGTAGTGAATTATTGAACGACAGCGCCCGAGAAACAATCAACGCTCGGCTCCAATATCAGCGACAGGTTTTGATGGTAGCGAAAGCCATACCTTTCGCTCCCGCGATAAGACTATGACCCAAACACAAAAGCAGAAAACGTCAAAGGTTTCCCAGCCAATTTATGTCCACTTGAACCCAACGAATTCACCCAATTGATTGCTAGCCACAAAGATTAAACTGTGGAGATATCAGTTTTCTGTGCTTATCTCTTTTGCTCTTCCAGAAAACCACTCCACCCATACCGGAATCTTTTCCTTTTTTCCCTGATTTTATGCGCACGCTGATGGGTGCCTATAGAATTTCTATTAGCGTCTTCCATTTCAGACCAAATCACCTAATCAAATTATGACTTTTTGTCTTCCATTTCCGTCGAACGAGTCATGACACTTGACGGTATGAAACTCACGGGGCATGTTCTCGATCTCTGCTCGTATAATGAATGTGATGAGGGTGCACGCTGGGTGCGTCCAGTTTTGAACAGAGAATCTATGCAATCCTGCGCTTTTTATTAAGTTAGTGCGTTTCGACCTTCTGGCCTGGGCAGACAGAAGAAGGGTCCTCGGTCTGATCCGGTGGCTCCCGTATTCGCATTCTTCTTTCCACGATCGACTGCCACGAAGCAACAGGACATTGATCGTAATTCTTCGATTTCAGCTTCTTTTTTCTCATCATGAGTGGCCTGGGAAACCGCACGAAACGAACGATTCCTACATATTTTGTTTTCAGCGCAGTTGATTAAGCCATGTGTTGTACAGCACTCGCACGCCATTAAGCGCAGGTCAATATGTCATGGACCCAGACGGCACTTGCGTCCACAGTATCCAAGTATCCATCGATCTTATCAATAAAAGGTAAAAGCAGAGTTTTTTTTTTTTTTTTTTTGATCTAGTAGATTGCCTTTAATGTCCAACAAAGTTGTATCGCATTATTCAATATATGAATTCCCTTGAGGGGTCTAATTGAAAATTCCAAACAGTGCCCCTTCTGCCTTTTCTTGTCCAAAAAGAAAGTGATCACGTATGGACATACGATGCTAGTATCGTATTTATTCAATATATAAATTCCCTTGAGGGGTTTAATTGAAAATTCCAAACAGTGCCCATTCTGCTTTTGCGTATCCAAAAAGAAAGTGATCACGTATGGACATAAGATACTAGTATCGTATGCAATACTATGTTGACCTACTTATTATTGTAAAATAAAGCAGGTCAATCTGATGTAGATGTCATAAAGCACAGTAATTTGCTAGGCCATTACGCAAGTTCAATAATTGTTATCATTGTATGCTAGCTGCCACATCAAATTTTTTGTGATATTTAGACTTGTCAATTATTAAAGCGAGTTTGTCAAAAACAAAATCAAAACTAAACTATCCATCGATAAGTTTAGTTCTCGGTTCCAATAACTAGCAAGGCAACCTAAAAGTAAGTTAAAAGCGGCAGGGACCTCCCTCATAGTTTGTTCCTTTTTTCTGGGCATGGCGATCTATGTTTTCACGATAGTCAACATCTAGAGATCAATAGAAGATATCCTCTTTTGACCATTCACAATGTAGACAATACAATCACATGCATTTAATTTTTTTTTCTCTTTTTTGCAAGAAGCATGCATTTAATTTGGTAGGTGATATATTGTACGTCTATAGAGGATGGGCGACATGCTCAAGGTTGAGCACAAGGTGCTAGATGTGGAGCAATTGATTTATTTCTCCGAAGCTCCTTAGGAAATTTGAAACAAATGCAACCATAAATTCTAGTTCCGATTTAAATTATAAGAACCACATCTTAATGTTCACATCAAGAATCAAATGTCAACAAATATATCAGAATAAAATTTACTAAAATTGAGCAAATTTCCAAAACTCTACGGCAATAAAATATTTGTAATGAAACAATTAAAATCATATATCTTATTTTATGGAATAACGACAAGGGTGGGTTATATCCACGCCAATGTTATTTAAAGCACATTTTTCACCAAATTACTCCCCCACCCCCACCCCCACCAACCCTTCGCCCCCCTCCTCCCAAATCAGCTGTAAAAAGATTAGGGAAAAACTCTTTCCATTGGATTTACAAAAGCTGTATGGTAAAATTTATTAAGTTTTCTCTTCTCTAGTAGCTATATATTTAGTCGTATTTACTCAAACTCAAATTTACAGGTAAATATATAACTGGACATCTTTTTCTTAAAGATGATAGTTGATTATAATATGTCATCCGTATATGTACGTATTTTAAACTAGCATAAGCATGCGATGCGCACACACTCTTGACCACTGTAAGTTTACTTGAAACCCTATTTTGGTGTTATAGTATTTTAAAATAAATCCAAATAAAATTCCCTTGCTTCTTTTTCTTTTACTTGTATGATGCTCATTAAGACGAATTGCAATCAATAGGCTATTGGAATCTGACTCAACATAAGCTTGGTTTTGTAATGTGACTAGGAACAATGGCTCTTCGTCAGCTTAGTTGAAGTGCAAAATAATTGGATGTCACAAATTGCTCTCTTTCTAGAGCCATGTTCAGTCAGATACAGGCAACGCCGTTGCTTTAGTGGGTGAATAAGGTGATATAGCTTTCGGGTTCGGCCTTCTAGGATGTGGCAATTTGAGGATATGTATGGATGCTCAATGTGTGTAGCAGGTTCTATCCCAATATGCCTCTGTATAATTAGTGTCACTTAATTTCAATCACGTAACTTGTTTGCTTTGGAGGTGCAAATTCTTCCGTGCTACTTTTTTTGAGGCTTACTACTTTCATTATTTTTTTAAGGAAAAACACATAGTAATCCCAAAAATTTTGAATTTGCGCAATCAAGTCCCTAAATCTGTTTTTGGGTAATTGGGCTCTTAAATCATACACTTTTTTTTTCTTTGTTCGAGTTAATCAGTCCATTTGAAAAAATAAATGAAAATGCCGACCTGGCTTAGAACTTGTTGTGAAGTGTTGCAATGGCATCCTACGTGGCATTTCACTTGGTAAATAGAGAAAAGTTTAAAAATAATTCAAAATAGAATGAGTGTGTTCCAATATACAGAAAATAAGAAATCCAGAGAAAAGGAAAATGAGATACGTAAGAGAAGCGAGGGAGGAGAAGCTACCATGGTGGCGGACATCCTAGCTCCCGCATCAAATGGCCACTTTCTTATGGGGATAATTCAGAGTATTAACAATAGACTCGAGTCTAATAATTGATACACTTGAAGTCAACATCCCAATAATTGGACTTCCCCTGTTTTCCACGACCGGACTGCTGCGATTGATCCAAACCATACACCGCGCTCAACCCAAAAGTAAAAATCACTGGATTTGGTGGTCAATTGAATATAGTACTGCAACTCTTTCCCTGCCGAGTCCTAATGGCTCCGCCGCCCTCGCTCCTCCTCCCTCTCTTCCTCTCCCTCTTCCTCCAATCTTGTCGGCTCTCCACCTCGGCGCTGCCCAGCCTCGCCAAACGCGCGTCCCTTTCCGTCGAGGACCCCAGCGACGTCCTCGTCTCCCCCTCCGGCGCCTTCTCCGCTGGCTTCTTCCCTGTCGGCGACAACGCCTACGGCTTCGCCGTCTGGTTTAGCTACCCCCCATGCTCCGGCGCCGCCTGCACCCCCGTCTGGATGGCCAACCGCGAGGCCCCCGTCAACGGCCGACGCTCCGCCTTATCCCTCCTCGACTCGGGCAACCTCGTCCTCACCGACGCCGGCGATGCCGGCGCCGACGTCTGGTCTTCCGGCACCAGCTCCCCCTCCACCACCGATCTCCGCCTCAATGACACTGGGAACCTCTTCCTCACCGACGGCAGCGGCGGCGTCCTGTGGCAGAGCTTCGACTCGCCGACCGACACCCTCCTCCCTCAGCAGCCCTTCACTGGAAAAACATGCCTGATCTCTGCTCGGAGCCGGTACAACTACTCGACCGGGTTCTACAAGCTTTACTTCGACAACGACAATGTCCTCCGCCTCCTCTTCTACGGCCCGTCGATCTCGGGCGTCTACTGGCCTTACCCGTGGAGCACGGACCGATTCCTTTACAACAGCAGCCGCATCGCTGTGCTCGACCCGCTCGGCCGCTTCCAGTCCTCCGACAACTACTCGTTCTACACCTCCGATTACGGCGTCGCGGCTACGCAGAGAAGGATGACCCTCGACTTTGATGGCAACTTGCGGGTCTACAGCCGCGAGCTGAGCTCGACCGTCTGGGCCGTGACGTGGGAAGCGCTCAGCAGCAACCCCTGCTTCATCCTCGGGGTGTGCGGCAACAACAGCCTCTGCAGCTACGACCCGACCAAGGGTCGGAGCTGCTCCTGCGTGCCTGGGTACGTTCCCAAGGTCCCGGGCGACTGGTCGGCCGGTTGCGTGCCCGATTTCACCTTCTCCGACGGGTGTGTCGCCGACGAGATCAGGTTCGTGAAGCTCCAGTACGTCGATTTCTATGGCTACGACTACAACATCATCTATAACACCACTCTCGCGAAGTGCCGGCAGACTTGCCTGAGCCTGTGCAACTGCCGAGGATTCCAGTACAGCGCGTTGGGCTCCGGCGGCACGTCCCATTGCTTCCCCAAGATCGAGCTCCTGAATGGCCACAACTCGCCCAGCTTCATCGGCGAGTTCTTTTTCAAGGTCCCCAAGAATAAGACCTTCACCGTGGACCAGCTGGTGAAGAGGACTCAGTATACTTGCCCTCCCACCCCGGAGGTGAAGGTCTTGGACAGGACTTACTCCAAGAAACGCAAAAAAGGGCCGTTGAACTTCATGCTCTGGTTTGCCTGCGTGGTGGGAGGAATCGAGATCGTGGTGGTGTTCTTGGTGTGGTTCTTCCTGATCAAGAACCAGCAGGACGTCACTTCCGTGCACCAGAGCCACCTCAATGCCGCAACCGGGTTCAAGCGGTTCACCTACAACGAGCTCAAGAAGGCAACGAGGAATTTCAGCAAGGAGATCGGGAGAGGCGCAAGCGGGATCGTGTACAAGGCCGTATTGCCAGATGATCGGGTCGTCGCAGTGAAGGTGCTCAGCACTGCCACAACTGGAGAGGCCGATTTTCTAGCCGAGGCTAGCACGATCGGCAAGGTGAACCACATAAATTTGATCAGGATGTGGGGTTACTGTGCCGAGGGAAAGCACAGGCTATTGGTATACGAGTTCATGGAACGCGGATCACTGGCACAGAACTTGTCGTCACCTGAGCTTCATTGGAAGAGGCGGTTCGACATCGTGGTAGGCACCGCAAAGGGTTTAGCTTATCTCCACGAGGAGTGCTTGGAGTGGGTTCTGCATTGCGATGTGAAGCCTCAGAACATACTCTTAGACTCCGACTACCAACCCAAAGTTGCGGATTTTGGGCTTTCCAAGCTAATGGACCGAGGGAAGGTGATGAATTCCGGATTCTCGAGAATTAGAGGAACCCGAGGGTACATGGCTCCTGACTGGGTCTCAAATCTGCCCATCACATCCAAGGTAGATGTCTATAGCTACGGGATTGTCGTCTTAGAGATGGTGACCGGAATTAGCCCAACGACGAATTTCGACTCACTGGAGAGCAGAGGGGATGCCAAGCAAATCCAGCTTGTCCCGTGGGTGAGGAATAAGATGAAGGGACTCGGGAGGACGGGGTCCTGTCTGGGAGAGATGGTGCATCCTGCGCTCAGGGGCGATTACAACTTGAAGCAAATGGAGGTCTTGATCGAGGTCGCGCTCAAGTGCGTGGAGGAAGATAAAAACGGCAGACCCAACATGAGCCAAGTGGTGGAAATGCTTCTTAGGCATGAGAATGATAGTTAGATTAGGGTGCAAGTGAAGTGAGACTGATTCAAGTGCTATTTCTCTGGTCACACGTGATGGGCTTCTTAAAATTTTTAAATTTGCAATGGCTTGGCATTATCTCATTCTTTGAAATTATGAAATTTGTTAACACCTTATTTTAGCTGGTAGGTCACATAATAAAAATTCGAAATTATGTATTTTTGATTGCGACACGACCCATTTCCTAGGGTAAAAAGAGTGATTTAAGTGTTTTTCAACAATTTTCAAGCTTCATCACATTTTATTTAAACTTAGACACTAATTCCTTGGTTTACCTTTGAATTGATTTTGGTCAACCCCTAATATCAACCTGTCAACATTTTTTCAAAAATCTGCGAACTTCGAAATATCATCAATTCACTTATTTTCAAGCTTAGAGTGGGTTCGATTTGCGGAAAACGTTTTCCTTATTTTCTTGCATTTAGTTTGTTTAGAAAAATGAGTCAACAAAGAATGCTTTCCTAGTCAACAAAAAAATGTTTTCCTACCAAAACTTGTGCTCTTAGTCTAAGGGTCATTGATCAATGAAATGTTTATTCTTATAAATTAATTTTTCTAAAAAATCAAATATTTACTTATTTATATTTGATTTTGATTTTTTCTTTTCTTTTCTTTTCTTTTTCTTTCCTTTTTTTTTTTTTCATTCTTTTCTCTTTTCTTTCTTTTCCTTTCTCCTTCTTCCCCCTTCTTCCTCCGTCGGCCGTGTGCCTCCATGTCTATTAGCAGCTCGGCAAGTGGCCAAGACACAAGCCAGCAAGCTCGAGCCTTGGCCAATCTAGGCAAGCCCAAGCTCGCTAGTTCGAGCTCCGTCGAGATTGACAAGCTCACGACTCACCCTATCTCGACGAGGCAAAGCTTGCTTGTGGCTGTCCCTACTCGGTAGCAATAGAGGATGAGAGAAATTGAAAATGGAAAGAAAAGAAAGAGAAATTTTAAAATAATTTAAACATTAGTTTTTTGAAAAACTAAAATAAAAATAAAAAGAGAAAAATAAAATAGTTAAAAATTTGATTTTTTTAGAAATTTAAAATTTAAAAATTCGAACTTGTTTTTGCCTTAAATAAAATAATGAGATTGAGATTATCATCCAATAATATTTAAACATCATAAAATATTTTTAATCAAATATTACTAAACAAAGGAAAATTTATCGTATTCCTAGAAAATGTTTTACTAGAAGGTATTTTCATATATCATTGAGTTTTTCGTGATAAAAACACACCCTTAATTAGACTTGTAATCAATAGTTTTCACAAAAAATGACTAGGATTTGACATTTCAATCAAATTGAGGATTTTGACCATCAATCATCAAATTTTAAATCATTTTTTAGAATAATTTTCTTGGTGACATTTGATCTAAAGTCGTAACACATTGAAATTCAAGTCAATTTTAAGAAATCGGGCTTGAGACAGGTGGACCAATTCTCAAGGAGTCCTATTGATCCTTCATAAATAATGCTAATTAGACCTATTGAAATTCGATTAAATCAAATCAACTCAATTCCAAAGTCAATTTTGGCAAAATCATGGAAATTTGGCATAATTTGACTGAAACCACAAATTGGCACCAATAGGGTCAAGCCAAAAAAGAAACTAGGCCTTGATCCAATTGGGCTCGATTTAGGAGCCCGGTCATGATCGCGGCCTAGGATAGGACTCGGTCTCTATTCTCGGGTTGGGTTCAAGAACTCGGCCCGACCTAGGTCTGATTTTTAATATTTAAAAAATAATAAATATTAAAAATAATAATATTAATGTTTTTTTTTTTTAATAAATCCAAAGGTAGAAATTTTGGGAATTTGGTTGGGAAAATGCTACTTCTTCTCTTCTTAGTGGATTCATGCCATTGCTTGGTTGATCGCTCGTTGACTTGTGTGCTAAAATCGAAATGTTCAATTACCCTTGTTCGTGGATGCTTCGATTGCCTTTCAATTACATATATGCATGTTCTTCGGTGGTTAGCTTAGGCAGGAAATTATAATTTAATTAGGGATAATGATATTAGTCTATTGCTTTACGGACACAAATGGAGGTTAATGATAATTATTATGTTTCCCCAATTTGATTAGGAGGTGATCGAATTGATGATGAAATGTTTTTTTCAATCTTGATTAGGAAGGCATGATCTTTCAACGAGTAGATTAGAACGATAATTATAGTATAATTAGGAATCAAGGATGTTATCTTACTGCTTTGCAAACACAAAATATTCATTCCCTTCAATTAATAAATCCCTAGTTTGATTAGGAAGTGGCTGGAGTTAATCGATTGCTTGTTGGTTTGTTGAATAGTGAGTGAACTAGGCTTACCTTAAATAGAATCTAGTCCCTAATTTCAGACTTATGGTGGTTCATGTCCCAAGGCTTAAAAACGTGGCCATGTATTTTATTTGCCCGATGAGTATCGAGATTTCTCTCTCATACCTTACCGCAAGTCCTTATGATATTTGTGTGCCTAATGCTTGCACTTTCAATACTTAGTTGTTATATTACCACATTGCACTTCGATAACTTGTTTGTTAATTTTCTTTCTAGAATGGTTAGGATTAGTTTAGGATTATAATAAACCCCTCGCAAATATATGCATGAACACTTGGTGACTTTGATATCTTAAGGTCATAATTGGTAAAAACGCGCTTGACTACTTAGACAATAACCTTTCAAGTTAGTGGTATCACAAGGGTTTTAATAGTAACATTAGCATAATTAAGTCCCTGAACTTAAAAATTTTCGTTGTGGAGGAACCGATATGACCCTTTCATGTCTTGATTGGTTTCTAACAAACCCCAAATAAGTTAGTGCCGACTCCAAGATTTACTTAGGCCATTAAAGAATTAAAAAATGAAAAATCTAGCGTCGTGTGAGGTATGAGCTTTGGAAAGCCTACACTCTTTTGATGGTCTGGTTGGGTTTGACATTTGATGGACTATTTGAACCATCATTTTGATGAATCATTTGGACCATCTTTCAAGCAATACTTCTAGACTCTTTCCCAGAAACTGAATTTTGGGGAGGGTCACGTAAACAATGCCTTGTTATTAAGTCTTCGGTCATGCACCCTGAAAAACTAGAGATTATAAACTAATCCTATCTAGGGTGCATCTAAATCTATGCATATTATGATGTTGAAACTAATCCAAGATATTCTAACCATTTATTAAAAGGTGATGCTACGTCTAATTTGATTTTATTAATTAGAATTTAAGCTAGATTATTTGTTAAAGTTTAAACCATATAAGTAAAGTAGGAGTGCCATAATTTTCATACGAAGTTCGCTTGAGTGCCATAATTTTTTTTCGCTTATTTAAATGCCACAGATTTGAAAATTCAATAATTTAAGTGCCATCGGCGATTTATTTTATTTGACATGGACGCCGGTCATCCTATATAGCATTGTCACCGCCAACATGGACAATTTTTATAATTCTTTTACTCACTTATATATCCCAAATTTGAAAAATCGATCACTTAAGTATTATCTACAATTTGCTTACCCCATAAATCTACTGTCGGCCTACCCTATATCTGGTGAGAGCGTTCATGCCCTTGCTTGTGGTTAGCTAGGCCATTGTAACCTTACGTTGAAGGCCCTCGCCCACAATCAATGATGGCCTTGCCTAGGGCCTTCGCAACACTACTGGCCAAGAGTGAGGGCTTTGCGCCCAACTCACATAATAGAAAAAACACGGAAAAAAGATAAATAAAAACTAAAAAGTTTTAAAAAAATTATTTTAAAAAAATTCAAAAAATCCACATAGGATATTTTGCCGGAAATGACACTCAAATGATCGATTTTACTTTGATGTGACACTTAAGTGAGCCAAGAAAAAATTATGACACTCAACTAAGTGTTGTGTGAAAATTATAATTCTTCTGTTATACTTGTCTCAATTCTAAATTAACCTAAGTCCATTAACTAAACTAGCCTACTTAAATCCAAGCTAACACTAATTAAACTCCTTGATACGCCACCTTAGCTCTCAGCTGTCGATCCTCAAGCTCTCGGCCGCCACTATCATCATCAGTTTCCACCATCCATTTCATATAATTCATACATTCACTCAAAATAAATCATCAATAGACTTGTACAAATCAATCAAGAAATTTGGCTTGGGAATTTGATTTCTCCCACGCAATTCAATTAGCCCCACCACCTCCTAATCAAATTAGGGGTTCATTGATTAAAGTCAATGGTTATTAACCCCATTTGTGTTCACAAAGCAGTTATAGGTTAATGTCACTAATCTCTAACTAGGTTCTAATCCCCCGCCTAAACTACCCGCCGAAGGACATGTATATGTAGTCTATCATACACCTAATCATCCACATGCAAGGCCAACTAAGTGATGCAATTAGGCTAATTAGCCCTAGGAGTCAAGCAAACAATTAGTGAACCAAGAGGGTCACTTCTAAATTTTTATCCTCATATGCCTGATTATGTTTTAATCTGATTAAGGGCCTTAATGATGTCAAAATTGAATGAAGTTAGTGGCAATTGAAAGCTTAGAGAGTGTAGTTTAATGTTCATTAAGATCACTTTCCCCAATTGTGAGCTGAATTTCTCAATTTAACTCAACTACCCTGAATCAGACTCGGTTATGATCCGACTTTTGAAAAATAAGGTGAATTTTTTAAGGAGCTAAATGCTCACCAAATTTAACAAACAACTAGCCCGGCATGTTATCTTCAAATTTCATGTTTTTAAGATTTTGCAAATAAGCCCCCATCTTAGACAAAATTAAATATTTCCCCAAGGATTCAAATGTAAACAGTTTTGTAGAACAATAAGAAACTTGTCCAATTCATTGCAAAAATGACCCCCTAGACTCACACACACACGCACACGCACACGAAATAGACAAAATTAAATATTTCCCCAAGGATTCAAATGTAAACAGTTTTGTAGAACAATAAGAAACTTGTCCAATTCATTGCAAAAATGACCCCCTAGACTCACACACACACACGCACATGAAATAGACAAAATTAAATATTTCCCCAAGGATTCAAATGTAAACAGTTTTGTAGGCTAGTAAGAAACTTGTCCAATTCAGTGCAAAAATGACCCCCCTAGACTCTATAAACAAACACACACACACACACACACACGCACACACACACACACACACACACACACACACACACACACGAAACAGACAAAATTAAATATTTCCCCAAGGATTCACACACACACGAAACAGACAAAATTAAATATTTCCCCAAGGATTCAAATGTAAACAGTTTTGTAGGCTAGTAAGAAACTTGTCCAATTCATTGCAAAAATGACCCCCTAGACTCTATAAACACACACACACACACGAAACTTTGCAGATTTACAATTAAGGTCCTCTTCAACAACTTTTTTTTTTTTTTTTTTTTTAACTTTTCGCAAAAAAGACATCCAAGTTCCTCAAAATTGCCAAATATGTCCAAAGCACACGGGAATAAATTTTTCACATCAAACATTTTACTAGATTGAGCTTGTACCTTTTTGGACCAAATAAACGGTTGACTTTTACAATTTTTATATAATGAGAAAGCTTATGATCTTATGGGCTAAAACTGTTGTTTTACACCATTTTTGAAATTTGAAATAAAAAAAAAGAAAAGAAAAAGATAAACACTTGAAAGTTTTTCAGAATTGAGTTTTTCAGAAAAAGTTTTGAATCTTCAAACTCAAATTGAAGTATATTCAAGCATATTCAAACACATTCAATCTATTCTCCATAACAATAGTGTATCTTCAACATGCTCTCAAGAACATTCATCAATTTCTTCGAACATTCAACATGAAGCAAATCCTAATCTACTCATATATTAATGAAATAATTCAGAAAACATCATCAAATACTCCTAATCAACATTCACCTAACATGAGATCATCCTAGGCTAATAAATTATCAAAATGAACATTGAGGACTACATAAGGTTATTTGGTCAAACATGAACTTAGGATAGAATTATATAAATTCAAGCAATAAACTAAACTAGGCTAATTTCCCAAGAATAACTATCCTAATGACAAGCAATTTGGCCAAATCAACTTCTATAGACAAGTAAAGCATTAAGCTATCCTAGAAAATTATGATCTCAAAACTTCTTAACATGCAATAGAACATCTATTCTATGAAAGTAATACTAATATATGATCTAACTTCTAACTGTCAAATTTTGTCACCTCGTAGTTGGAATTGAATATAGATGAAAGATTTTCCTTGAACTTTGAACTATATTCATCCTTTCATCTTTGGATGATCACATGAAATTGATGACTAAAGCTTTATTGGACCTACCTTTGATTATTAGAATTGGGTAAGCGATCTCAAGATTGATCAAAACTCAGGGAAACAACGATCACCAAAACCTTATGGACACAATGGGAAGCTTAATTGCAAGAGTTGATTTGCAAGGAATGGTCGATTGGAAATCAGAATTGATGAAACTGCAATGAGGAAGAGATTTCCAGTGTGAAGCACAACCTTTTGTGTAGAGAGAGAGAGAGAGAGAGAGAGAGAGAGAGAGAGTTTGTGGAACTGAAAATTTTAGTGAGAATGGCATTTAATGTGAGAGGAAGACAATGTATCTTGCATTTTGATGGGAAAAATTCGGATATATAATGCAATCTTATCCATTGATTGATCTTATGGCTCATGTTGATCCCTTAATGACTAAGATAACTCCCCTGCAATTTTAACACATGGATAGATGACTTTCCACTTCAGATGCTAGAATTGAGAGGTTAATGAATGCTTTTGATTTGCAATCAAATGCAATGGCAAGGGTGATTTAGTAATTTTAGGTTAATGGCAATTTTGTAACTTTTGCAATGTAAGGAGAGAGGGGGCTGTCCATGCTTGATATTTTGGCCCAATGGGTTTGGTTCGGTTTTAGGGTCACTCGGGACCAACTGATTATTTTTTATCTCATTTTTTTTGTGTTCTTTAAAAGGACAAATATATTATTTCAAATTATATTTCCATCAATTATGTGACATTAAGCAGTCAAACTATGAATACCAATACATATCGAATATAAGTATAAGTAAGTAACAATGGATATTTCATACTTGCTAAAAGCAACAAATCATAAAAACAAACTTATGATGCAGGGGAATAGAGGCAAGCAAAGCCAAGGTGAGTGATGAGTTTTTTTTTTTTTTTTTTTTTTTCAAATAAGGGCTGGGTTTCTTTCTATTTTCTAACTTACAAGGCAAATTGAACTATAAAAAGAATAGAGAAGGAGGCACTAGGGGTTTAGAGTAGACAAAAGCTTATAATATAATATATAATATATCATATATTATCATATGTACAAGGTTGATCCGAATTGGACCAACCCTAAACTTCCAAGTTCAATGGCTATCTCGCATAGTGCAAGGCCCGAGGATCTTGAGATCAAGCACTAGCCCAATCCCTCTAGGAGCTAGATCGGCCGAGTTGGGTTGGTCCACAGTTGATCGCTCATCGCTAATAACTATGAAACATTGATCAAACATCTTTTTAAAAAGGAGCACTCATTTTGATAACTATAATTACTGTGGAAAAAAAAATGCCAAACATGCAAGTTATGACTCTTGATTTTATATGTATTCATACATGGAGGAACTCACGGCAAAGAAGCATCATCACTAACACCAACTTTTTGGATTGTTATTAGGTCAGTACCAGCATGCCCAATTACTTAATTCGATAGGAAGAATCGAGGCATGATGTAGTACCACAAAAAATTAGAACATGTAAACAAATGAAAAGGAGCCAATGTCGTGAATGATTAGACTCGGGTCACAGGAGAGCTCACAAAGTTTCAAATCTCACTTAATGATTAAGGGTCAAGTGCCAACCGCCAATCGAGTGACAATAACTGGAAAAAAAGAAGAAGATGAATTGATGAACATGCAATAAACTATTTGTTCATTTAAAATTTGAAGAGCATTAGCTTTGTTAAACAGAAATTCATTAATTCGATTCTACACTAGCCATCACCAGTTATGTCAACATATATACTTATAATTTTAGAAATTAAGGGAATATCAAAATTAATAATGATAAAGGTGGCTCACCAAGACGAGATTACATGGCTTGTATATTATCTAGATGATGTACACGTTAGGTGCATTGGATAGAGAAAGAGATATGATCATGGATAATTGATGATATTAACCCCGTTTTGACTTTAATGACAAGTTGAAAATTGTATTGCTTTTTTTTCAATAAATCATTAATTATCTTATGATGATTTAATAGAAATGCTTATAATGGGAATACTGAACACTAGTGGATGGGATCAATGAAGAAACGAGAGATAGAGTTGGACTTGGAAAACTGTCTTGCGGGTCAAAACCAAATCAAGCGGGCTAATAAAATCCTATCCATGAGTTAGTGGGTCCAAAGTCAAGTCGGCCTACATTTTTAAGTCCGGTCCAATCGAATGTTTCTTGCCAAGGGGGCTAGATACTGGCATATACGTTCGGTCCAGATTCACGTTGGCGCGCATAAGTGGAGTCACGCACCCTACATGGGAAAATGGTTCCGTTGATCGATAACGTCGCCAGATAAGTGTTTTGGCAAAATTCTTGAAAGCATCATGTGTACTTGGAAAATTAACTTACAAATGACACGTGATTAAACCAAAAGTAGGGCTGTGGTGCCCAAAAAAGGCATCTTAGGATGTTAATCTGTCCCACGCGTAACTGGCTCATGGACCTAAGATTTCTAGATTGCTTTTGACCAATTCCTTCACGCATGCAATGAGTTGGTTTGATTTCCCCTACACTACTTGAGATCTAATCGGTCTAGGTTTACCTAAATTGATCAGTGGTGACTCTAGTCTAGTATTTTAGTTTTAGTCAAATTTTATTTTGTAAATTATTCGAACTTAGGATTTTGGAAGATCATAGAATCCAAGGCAACCCTAACTGGCAACTCCTGGGTTGCAATATTAGAGGTGCTCCATCTGATTGGAAGAGAGAGGAGTTAGGGTCTTTAATGACAGCTTATTAGCCATTACATTTATCTTTACCAAAGTGCCACTTTATAAACGATGAAAAGATTCGTATTTAGATTGACTTGTACTTTATGCTGAGAGAAAATATTAATGAATATGCAATTTGATTATTATTTTTTAATTCGAGACACCTGAAATTTTCGTAATATACAAAATTTGACACATAGACTCAGTTATAATTTTTTCATGACTTTCTAGCTAAAAAAATAGAAATGGAAATCAAATAAAATTCATTTTGGTGTTTGTGTTATTTTAGGTTGTTGCTTAATCCCTGAGTTCTATGGTATTTCTTTGCTTTAATAGAAATTCGGGATTATCTTATCTTTTCAGCGCCTACAAATATCATATATCAAAGTAAAATCATTAACAATAATTATTCATAATCGCTTTTAATTAACACATGGTCGTGCCCCGTCTCAAGGCCCTCGCCCAGGCCCAACTTGCCCACTGATTCGGCACCGAATTTTTGTCTAGGCCCACCTCATGGTCCTAAACCTTCATCCAATATTCCAAAAATCGCACCAGCTAAAACCTATGAAGCACAGACACGTTGTCCGTGCTTCCATGTCGTGTCCAACACGTGTCAGAGCATGTCCGACACGCTCGGACACGTGGTCAACCTTTGCCCGACACGTTTTGACACGCGTGTCCAGGAGGGAGTAGACCGCGAGCGACGGCGAGAGACGGCCGAGCATAGACTGAGGCGAGGGCCGACCCTGTGATGCTGCAATGGATCCGACGAGGCTGCAGCTGCGAGGGAGAAAGGACCAAAGGTGAGAGGAAGAGGAGAGGAAGGCAGTCGCTCGGCGAGGAAGGGGGTCGTGCGTGCGGTGAGGAGTGGCAACTGGTGAGGAAGGAGGTCGTGCGGTGAGCGGCAAGGAGGGAGGAGGAGAAGAGGAAGGGTCGCGAGCGGCGAGGAGGAGGAGGAGTAAAGGAGCAATGGGTACCTATTTTGGGGGAGGGAAAGTGACGGACAGATGGGGAAATGGACGATTGTGGGAGGGAAAGGAAAAAAAAAATAAATTTGGGTGGGGGAGTGGACGATGGTGGGGACTGGGGAGGGAAAGGAAAATAAATTTGGGGATGTGGGGAAATGGATAAGGAAAAGAAGAGAGTTGGGTGGACTCTAATGGGGATTTTTTTAATCAGAAAAAATAAATAAATGAGATTAAAAATAAAAGTAAATTTAGGGAGAGGGGGATTTCGAAAAATAAATGTAAATTTGGGATAATGAAATAAAAAAAGTGTAAGATTTATTAATATTACTAGTATAAATTCATTATAAACTATTTATTTATTTATTTATTTATTTGTGAATTTGAATCAAATTAATTAAAAATAAAAATATTTATTTAATATTTAACGTGTCGGAACGTGTCGAAATTCTCTACTTTTTGAGAAATGACGTGTCGCGTGTCGTGTCGTGTCGTATCGCGTGTCCGTGTCACCGTGTCCGTGCTACATAGGCTAAAACCCATCAGCCAACGTGTGAGAACAAATTCTGCAATTGCAACCTACTATCTTCTCATAAAGGCTTTTGGTCAAGTTTTTTATACCATTTCAAAATTATTTATCTCGTATTTTATATGTTGCTGATGGAGACATCTTGTATCAGTTGATAATATTGAGTTTGATCGATCTTTTTTATGAAAGAATTGGCTTATAATTTTGGATCTTCAATTTTTCATTTAATAAATTACCAATGCCTTTAAAGTTTGCTAATGAAACATGCATATGATACGACCATAAGATTTTATATTAATTTCACTATCCTATATTGTTTGTTAAAAGTTTAGTATTATCATGACCATCACTTATGCTAGTTACCAAGCAGTGAAAGCAAAATTCAAAATCGAATATCAAATTATATCAAGTAGATTTGACTTGTATATATTTTCGACAATTGTATTATTTTGATACTTAACCTTCTCATACTTAAAAACTTTTCACTATTCACTATCAACAATCGGGCCTTTAATATACTATAACTTGAAATGTAAAAAAAAGCAAAAACTACTTCAAATTTGCTAGATTATAGCTGCAATTTTTATTTTTTTTGAAAATGCCTGCAACTCAAGAACATCCTCCACATCAAATGGCTAAATTTATAAATTGAAATCATGCTCAATGAGTATATTTTGCCGAATAATTAACCGCAGCGTTTAATGATAATTTTTTATATTTCATTTTTTTTTTTTTGGCCGTTCGCTCTTTGATGAGGTTAAAAAAAATGACCGAATAGGCTCCAATTTTGACTATTTTTCTAATCGATACTTCGATATTGCGTGCGAAGAGCCACCGACCAGACCGGGCCAATCTCGATCGGGGCAAACGATATATTTCTAGTATGCTTTTTAACTTATTGGGGAGAAGCGACGCAGCGGACACGTTGCACCCCTTTGTCTAGACCCGATTGCGTCTCTCCTCAACTACCCACGTTAGGAGAAGCAGCGACATGTCAAAATGAGGGATTTATCATGCAGCAGAGTGTCCCACGTCAGGTGACTGACGCATTGTTTGACGTTGACCTTATCTTCAGACGCCTCGGCCCCATGATGCCCGGATCTTCCATTAAACATTGCAGTTGTTACTTAACTTTTGCCGCCTTCACGACAGTCATATCACTCTTGACTTTGACTTGTGAATCTCTCAGTGCCATCCATCGATACATGGGGAGGGAGACCAAAATTCATAGAAAGAAAAGTCTGATGGGGGACACGTAGAGAGGACGGTGGAGGGTGGCAAGTCTTGGATGTGCAATAGTGGGTGAAAATTCCTAGAAAGAAAAGGGAGACGAAAATCCATAGAAACAAAAGTATGATGGAGAGACGTAGAGAGGACGGTGGAGGGTGGCATATCTTGGACATGCAATAGTGGGCGAAAATTCCTAGAAAGAAAAGGGAGACCATAATCCATAGAAACAAAAGTCTGATGGGGAGACCTAGAGAGGACGGTGGAGGGTGGCATGTTTTGGATGTGCAATAGTGGGCAAAAATTCCTAGAAAGAAAAGGGAGACAAAAATCCATAGAGTCTAAAATTAGAGATTAATAGTGGGAGATGAAAATTCATAGTAAGAAAAAGTCTGAAATTTGAGATCTCAAGCCAAGTATAGTTACTCTAGTTTTAACACTGGAAGAGAAATTTCATAAGAAAAAGAAAAATAAAAGTGACAGGTCATCCTCACACATTCCAATAGTGATCCATAAATGACAACGGCGAGGGGAGGCATATCTGTATGTATGTATGTATGTATGTATGTATGTATGTATGTATGTACTAATTAAGATTATGTCGCAAGCCTTAACAAAATCCTTTTCACTTGTATGGTTTAACTGAAAGTGCAATGGTGTTTTTGAGACTTATGTTGACCTACTTATTGTAAAAGAAAGCGGGTAAATTTGATGTAGAATTCAAAAAGCTGAGAAATTTGCTAGGCTATTATGCAAGTTCAATAATTATTAGCATTGTCATGCTAGTAGCCACACAAATTTTTCGTCACATTTATACTTGTCGGTTATGAAAGCGAGTTCATTGAAAATAAAATCAAAATGAAACTATCTATTGATAAGTTTAGTCTCCCGTTTTAATAAAAGGCAACGCGACGGAAAGCGAGTTAAAACCGGTCAAGACCTCCCTCATAGTTTGCCCCTTTTTTCTGGACACAACGATCCATATTTCACGATAATCAACATCTAGAGATCAATCCAAAATATCCTCTTTTGACCATTGACCATGATCACATGCATTTAATGGGTGACTTGCTCAGGGTTGACCATAAGGCGCCAAACCTTTCTAGATGAGGAGCCGTTGATTCATTTTCACACACTATTCAACTGTACATATATATACACATGTATACATACATATATAGTGGTTAACTTAATATTTCTTATCCTCTATGTAGCACCCTAGATCCTGAGGGCTATCTAGTATCAGAGCCAAGAGGGAGGTATATTGGTTAACGTAATAATTTCTTTTAATATGTTTGTCCAATTTGGTTGGAACCTGCCTTAGATAAGATGTATTGGTAGTTAAACCCAGTAGGGTAGTAAGTCCATTGGTCAACTTTAGTTGGTAGCCTAGTAAGTCCATTGGTCAATTTCTTTTACTCTTGTCTACAAAAGTTCACTATAAAGCCATAATTTCATGTTTTGGGATTAATGCTTTTAAACATAGTCCAAAAGGAGAAACTCTTTTACTCCAATCTGATATCACTAGAGCCAACATCATTATTCCTAGATCTATAAATTGGAATGATATTATTTTACCCAAACAATGGGAGCTAGAAGACCAAACTCCTCCCAAGGTTGTTCGTAATAGTGAACCAACAAATATAGTCCAACATCTTGAAAGGAAAAGTAACCATTCAATTCCCAAGAAGATCATTTGATATAAGATCCATTCCTTCCTCTTCCTCTAGGAGATCAATTGATCTCCATCCAAACCTCCCTCCTATGATTAATCTTCCACCAAAAAATCATGATGGGGCTACAACTTCTAATCGACCCAATAATCTTAGTGTTAGGGGTCTTGATAATCGGTCTGGAATTCTCAGGCCTATTTATCAACAAGACCAAAATGAACAAAACTTGGATAACCCAGACTTTTTTCATCACTCTCCTACTTACTCACAATTAGTAGATCCCAAGGTTCTTGTTCTTGAAAAGAATTTGAACCTAACCGTGAGTATTTAAATGAAGAATTTAATTCGGAAGAAAACAAAGAAGTTAGACAATGATTTTTTAATACTTTTCATAAACAAGCCAAAAGAATTAAAGAAAAATATTATGTCTCTTTGTGAATTTACAGCTAGTTTTACAAGTAATCGCTTTCCAACAGTTATTATCTTCAATCTCAAACTACTTCCGGAGACTTTAATACCATGTCAATAAATGTATTGCCTTATCCACAGCATTGTCGGCACCAAACCCTTGAAGCCGTCTCCATTCTTATCGCTTTGCTCTCGAGCAATTACTAATTTCGAACCCTTGATATCTCTGATAACTGGTTGCTTTCTTGCAAATTAGGTTTAATGGGCTTTCCTTTTATTCTAGGCCCGATAAACCAATTTTGGCGCAAAAGAGGCAATTAAGTTGAGATGTAGAATCTGGGGAGCAATCTAGTATGTGATTTAAAAGATAACCTCATATCTATGATTACACTTTGTATGGGGCTATAGAAGCCTCAACAGAATTAATTGTAAAGAATCTGCATTCAATAACACTTAATAAAATTTTATTATTCAATTTATCGATTTATCATTCTTATTCATATTTCTTTACTCTTTCGGTTCGATTAGCGTTAGTAACTCATTCCATACGCATTGTTTCTTATCCAAGTCATCACGGAATCCAATTAACTCAAAAGGCCAAGATGAAATATTTGGTGAAAAGTATTTGTCAATAATCATTTTCGGCGAAACACGTGTTTTCACATTCACCATTCACCGGGGAGACGATATCTAACCGACCGAATTGACGCGTGTGAGACTGTGAGTGTACAGTGCATGGACAGACGGTGGACGCCATGGTCAATGTTGACCACAAGGCGACAAACCTTTCTAGATGCGGAGCCGTCAACATTTCACACACTATTCTGCCGTGTGTATGTGTACATGTGTGTGTGTATATATTTATTATATATATATATATAACATATATCCTCGCCGAGATTCACTGCACCCGCCATTCGCCCCCGAGTCCTAATGGCTCCGCCATCCTCTCTCCTTCTCCCTCTCTTCCTCTTCCTCTTCCTCCAATCTTGTCGGCTCTCCACGTCGGCTCTGCCCAGCCTCGCCAAACGCGCGTCCCTCTCCGTGGACAACCCCGACGACCTCCTCGTCTCCCCCTCTGGCGCCTTCTCCGCTGGCTTCTTCCCCGTCGGCCACAACGCCTACGGCTTCGCCGTCTGGTTCAGCGACCCCCCCTGCACCGGCGCCGCCTGCACGCCCGTCTGGATGGCCAATCGTCAGGCCCCTGTCAACGGCCGCCGCTCTGCCTTATCCCTCCTCGACTCGGGCAACCTCGTCCTCACCGACGCCGGCGCCGAGGTCTGGTCTTCCGGCCCCAGCTCCCCCTCCGCCGCTGAGCTCCGCCTCAACGACACCGGAAACCTCTTCCTCACGGATGACTGGGGCGGCGTCCTGTGGCAGAGCTTTGACTCGCCGACCGACACCCTGCTCCCTCAGCAGCCACTCGCCAGAAACATGTCCTTGATCTCCGCTCGGAGCCGGCACAACTACTCGACCGGGTTCTACAAGCTTTACTTCCAGGACGACGGTGTCCTCAGCCTCATCTTCGATATCCCGTCGCAGTCGGACCGGTACTGGCCGAACGACTGGCGCCCGGGCAATCACTCTGGCCGACCCCTTTACAACAGCCGCATCACTGTGCTCGACCCCCTCGGCCGCTTCCAGTTCGCCGAAAACTTCTCGTTCTACACCTCCGATTACGGCGTCGCGGCTACGCAGAGAAGGATGACCCTCGATTTCGATGGCAACTTGCGGGTCTACAGCCGCGAGCCGGGCTCAACTGTCTGGGCCGTAACGTGGGAGGCAATCAGCAGCGTGCCCTGCTTCATCCACGGCGCGTGCGGCAACAACAGCCTCTGCAGCTACGACCCGGCCAAGGGTCGGAGCTGCTCCTGCTTGCCTGGGTACGTCCCCAAGGTCCCGGGCGACTGGTCGGCCGGTTGCGTGCCCGATTTCACCTTCTCCGACGGGTGCGTCCCCGACGAGTTCAGGTTCGTGAAGCTCCAGCACGTCGATTTCTATGGCTACAACTACAACATGACCTCTAACACCACTCTCGCGAAGTGCCGGCAGATTTGCCTGAGCCTGTGCAACTGCCGAGGATTCGTGTACTACTCGTCGGGCTCCGGCGGCACGACCGATTGCTACCCCAAGATCGAGCTCCTGAATGGCCACAACTTGTCCAGCTTCGATGGCGAGTCCTTCATCAAGTTCCCCAAGAATATGACCTTCCCCGTGGACCAGCTGGTGAAGAGGAGTCAGTACATTTGCCCTCCCACCTCGGCGGTGAAGATCTTGGACAGGAGCAAAGACGGTGGGTTGAGCTTCATGCTCTGGTTCGCCTGTGTTGTTGGGGGGATTGAGATCGTGGTGGTGTTCTTGGTGTGGTGCTTCCTGATCAGGATCCAGCGGGACGTTACTTCTGCGCACCAGAGCTATCTCAACGCCGCAGCCGGGTTCAAGCGGTTCACCTATGATGAGCTCAAAAAGGCAACGAGGAATTTCAGCAAGGAGATTGGGAGAGGCGCAGCCGGGATCGTGTACAAGGCCTTATTGCCGGATGATCGGGTCGTCGCGGTGAAGGTGCTCAGCAATGCCACAACTGGAGAGGCCGATTTTCTGGCCGAGGCTAGCACGATCGGGAGGGTGAACCACATGAATTTGATCGGGATGTTGGGTTACTGTGCCGAGGGAAAGCGCAGGCTATTAGTATACGAGTTCATGGAACATGGATCGCTGGCACAGAACTTGTCGTCACCTGAGCTTCATTGGGAGAGGCGGTTTGACATTGCGGTGGGCACCGCGAAGGGTTTAGCTTATCTCCACGAGGAGTGCTTGGAGTGGGTTCTGCATTGCGACGTGAAGCCTCAGAACATACTCTTAGACTCCGACTACCAACCCAAAGTTGCGGATTTTGGGCTTTCCAAGCTAATGGACCGGGGGAAGGTGAGGAATTCCAACTTCTCAAGAATTAGAGGAACTCGAGGATACATGGCTCCCGATTGGGTCTCAAATCGGCCCATCACGTCCAAGGTGGATGTCTATAGCTACGGGATTGTCATGTTAGAGATGGTGACTGGAATTAGCCCGACAACGAGTGTCGATTCATTGGAGAGCAGAGGGGATGCCGAGCAAATCCAACTTGTCCAGTGGGCGAGGAATAAGATGAAGGGACCGGGGAGGACGGGGTCCCGTCTGGAAGAGATGGTGCATCCTGCGCTCAGGGGCGATTACAACTTGAAGCAAATGGAGGTCTTGATCGAGGTCGCGCTCAAGTGCGTGGAGGAAGATAAAAACACCAGACCCACCATGAGCCAAGTGGTGGAAATGCTTCTTAGGCACAAGAATGATGGTTAGATTAGGGTGCAAGTGTTGTGAGATTGATTCAGGTGCTATTTCTCTGGTCACGTCATGGCTGCTTCCTAAAAATTTTAAATCTGCCATGGCTTGCCATTATCTTGTTCCTTGAAAATATGAAATTTATTGACACCTCATTTTAGCCGACAAGTCACATAATAAAAACTCGAGGGATTCTTGATTGCCACATGGCTCATTTATGGGGCAAAAAGAGTGATTTAAGTGCATTTCAACATTTTTCAAGTTTCATCCCATTTTGTGTTTAAACGTAGACATTAATTCCTTCAAAAATTCAAAGTTGACCTTTGAGGTGATTTTGGTCAACCCCTAGTGTCAACCCGTCAACATTTTTTTCAAAAATTTGAAAACTTCGAAAAATCATCAATTCAATCCGTATTAAGATTTACTCTTCCGAAGGTTAGATGTGTTTATTCAATCTATTTTAGTTGCCTTTGTATGACGATGGTGTAGAGGAAGCCAAATCGCGGTGCACACTGCAAATGACAACACTGTAGTTATTAGAGAAGAAATTTCCAACATATGCTCATCATTGACGACACTACGACATCTAGTGATTGGCCACTAATTATTTTGCTTGAAAATCTATTTTTTTGGAACGATTTTATGCTTAACCTTGTTGATGCTTTGTTTTTTTGTTTGTTTTATACCCAGGTGTCGCGACCAATTTTTCGGGTGTGAACCACCTAGGGTTTGGCTAATGAATTGTTAAGCCTAGACTTAACTCGGGCTCTCCCAAGCCCATACCAATTTGCGACTTAGGTTCGAATTCTTAACATGCAAATTGATTTTATTTAGGAGTCGCCACTAATCAGTTTATGGTAGGTCGATTAGACACCTAAGTAAAATAATGGGAGAATTACTTTACTCCTGCGAACTAGAGATAAGGGTACGGGGACTTGATTACATTAGATTTCTCTAATGCCCTTTCGGTACCATTCTTTTTATTTTCAAAAATGTTTGGCAATTGAATTGATTTTAAATAAATTTCCTAACATGTGAGGTGATCATACATGTGCGCATACCACCAATTTAACACTCAAGAAAACAAATGAATAAATGATGCAGAACTTACCTCAAAGCAACGAAAGCATCGCAATGTTAATTTAGAATTCACATCAGATCCTAAATATGATTTCTAATTAACACGCAATTTTTTGTCTTGTTTTCACTTAATTAATGAAAATCATGCAATATGCAATGCATGCCACTAATTTAACATGAAATGATATGACATGGCAACATTTTTTTTTTTTTTTTTTTGGTCAGTCCTACTCTAATCCTACTCTAATCTTACTCTACACTCACTCGCAGACTTGTGCCCTGCCTCTTGCAGGGCGTGGGAGTCGCAACCCACTCTCGAAACTTACGCGTCCCTACCCCCATCCCCCCCTGAGGAGGTGGGGATTTGAACCCCTCACCTCCCCCTTCCATGTTGGAAAGGTGGCCACTGGAGCGAACCCCCAGTGGTTTGACAACATGACTTAGCTATATGACCTAAGCAATATGACATAACTAAGCATGTAATCTATCCTAAGCATGAGATGATTTATTCTAAATAATTTTTTTGTATTTTTATGAGATTCGAAATTTAAGAAATGCAACATTTAAATATGCAATCTAAATTAATCTAATGACCTAATTCTAATGACGGGCAATTTCTAATTAAATGCACCTAACAAAAATCACTAAATGACGTGCATTGTATGAAACTAATTCTATATGACGTGCATATGATTTTTATTTTCCTAATAAGCATGCAATCTATTTAGGAGAAATTATCTAAACCAATAATATGCAATCTTAGTATGCAATGACGTGCAAAGAATGCCCTAATTCTACATGACATATGCATATGACATTTTTATTAAAAAAATGCAATCTATCCTAGAAATTGCAACTAATTTATCCTAAGACAAATTTTATGAAATTTCAAATGATCTAGCTAAATTAAGATTCTATCTAATTTAAACTAGGGATTAAGTCATATTAAATCCTAATTTAAACTAAGACATTATCTAAATCTAAAATGCCATTTATCTTAAAAAAGATGATCTAAATTTAAAATGAAGCATGCAATTCTAACCTAATATGCACAATGATTTTTTATGGTTTTTTTAATTAATTTCGAAATTAAAATTTTCACATAATTAACATGCAATTCAAATAAAAAAACTAACAACCTAAATGAATGCACCTTTTTTATTTTATTTAAAAATTCATAATAAGATTGCAAATCCTAAATATGCAAGATGACAACAAACCTAATCCTAATTAAGATTTTTTTTTGATTTTTATTTTACGAAAATAAGATTCGACTTAACTAACTTGACAATGGCAAATCAAACAAGATAAGATTGATATCCAAAAATTAGTGAACCATATCTCGCGCATGAGATCGGGTTGACCAATTTTCAATTAAATCGCGAATCGAATCTCGGGCTTGAGATTAGATTGTCGATTTTATAAGGATTGCGAGTCGGATTTCGGGCGCGAAAATCGGACTGTCAATCC
This sequence comes from Eucalyptus grandis, assembly GCF_016545825.1. Taxonomy (NCBI): domain Eukaryota; kingdom Viridiplantae; phylum Streptophyta; class Magnoliopsida; order Myrtales; family Myrtaceae; genus Eucalyptus; species Eucalyptus grandis. The sequence goes on along the minus strand of NC_052617.1, from coordinate 2,592,290 downwards.
CCTAGCTTGAGGACTATTTCATATTGGGATATCAATAATATGCCAAGGAACAATTCCACAAAAACAGAATATATAAAAAAAAAGGGTAAAGAAAAGAAAAACCACCTAATCAGATTTTTTTTTTTCTTTTTCTTTTTTTTTCTTCTTTCAGACACCGCTCGTGGATTTCCAAGGGGAGCCGGCTAATCGGTCCGGCGAAGGGGAACTCCGGCAAGGGCGGCAGCAGGCACGGCTGGTCACGGGTCAGGCGAGATAGGGGCGGCACGGGCGAAGGAGACAGTCGGCGTCGGGGTACGTTGGAGCAGCAACGTGGGCAGACGGCGTCGGAGTATTGGCGCGGACTGGGCGGCAGCAGCAACAGAGGGCAAATCGGCTCGGCGGTACGACTGATTTGGGGCTCCAGTGGCGTCACGATTTTGGGGCACGGGCAGTACTCAGAGCAGGGCACACGAGTCGGCACGGCTGGGTTGCGGTGCGGCAAGGCGGTAGCTTCGTCGGACTGGTCAGAGGCAAATCGGCGCTGGGCGGTCGCGGACAACCGGCGGAGCGGCGATGGCTTGCGGTTCAACTGCCGGCGGTGGTGGAGACGCAGTAGGCGCGACAACGAGCAGAACAGGAGCCGCAGCAACGTCAGAAGGGGAATGGGCAGTGGTCGCAGGGCTTCGGCTCCGAGTAACAGCAGGCGATGTTGAGCGGATCGATTACCGGCGAAAAGCGGAGGAGGGCGTCGGGCTTCGTGGAAGGCGAGGAGCGGTGGTGGTCGCACACACGTCCTGCAGCGTGGCGAGTCGAAGGAGCTCTGAGCAGTGCAGATGGAGCTGCAACGAGCGTCACGGATGGAGCAGCAACGTGGGCAGCAAGTTGGGGGAGACGATGAACAGTAGGGGTCAAATCACCCCCTTTTCACTTTACCTCTCTCTCACGTCACTCTCCCTCTTCATTCGCTTTTCTGCAGAAGCTTTTTGCTTTTTTTTTTTTTTCTCTTCTTTCCTTTTAACCTCCACGGATGGCTTCTCTCCCCTTTCACTTTTTTCTGAAATTTTTTAAAAAGAAGCCCCCTCTAGTCATCGTACACGGTTGCTTTTATAGGGGGTAAGAGATAAGCTTTCGATTTCCCCTTCAAATCTACATCCGCGATACATTTTCACCAACCGATCACTATTGATAAAGATTTAAGATTACGATGAGTATTTTCTCGAAATCCAAACCTCGCAAAGATAAATCACAATATTTTTCACACATGTGCTCTTATCCAAAATATTCATATCCCGGAAAAATTTCAAAATATTATATTCCCATGAGATAATTTTTAATTATTAAAAGAAACGCGGGCTTGGGCCAACTGCTCGCTTCGTGGCCCGATCCATCTAAATTCGAATTCATCCGCCACCGGTCCAATAGATAAAATGCAAATAACAAAATAAATGCAAATATAAATCTATATGCTATGCAATTAATAAAAATTAACCCCTAATTTCCTATGTAATAAATAAATAAACTAAATCGTCAAAATTTAGGTGTCAAGCTGCCCCTCTTTGAAGGTGAGCTCGAAGAGGTTGCCTTCAAAGATAATTTGAGACCTAAATTTTGGTTATGTGTATGCAATGGATGATTTTTTTTTCCATTTTTTAATGCAATTTATATGATGCATGGAAATGCTAATGCAAATGATAGATGAACCTACCTGAAATAACTTACCTTCGAGGAGGATAGAGTAATTCGAGGTAGTGGGTGTTACTTGTCCAGGACCCGTACCATTCTACGGTCGCCTAGAATAGTAACATGACTTTGTGAAGATCTTTGCTTTCCCAAGACCCGTACCATTCTACGGTCGCCCAGTATGGCAAAAATGAGCTGCTTTCTCAGGACCCGTACCATTCTACGGTCGCCCAATACGGCAGAAATATTTTGTAAGGAACTGCTTTCCCAGGACCCGTACCATTCTACGGTCGCCCAGTACAGCAGAAATGTTTTGTAAGGAAATGCTTTCCCAGGACCCGTACCATTCTACGGTCGCCTAGTACAACAGAAAGGTTTTGTCTAGGATCCGTACCATTCTACGGTCGCCTAAACGGGGAAATTGCTTTTCTAGGACCCGTACCATTCTACGGTCGCCTGTTAGAGCAATAAATGATGTCTAAGACCCGTACCATTCTACGGTCGCCTAAACGGGGTTTTGCTTGGCTAGGACCCGAACCATTCTTCGGTCGCCCAGCCTTGTGACAGAAATCATCCGACCAGGACCCGAACCATTCTTCGGTCGCCTTAATAAGATTGAATCTGGGGAGAACTCTTTGGGGGACAACTCAATTGAGTGTCGGTATGTTTAAAAAGGAATACCTGCACAATGACAAGTATTTAAGGTATGGATAGAGATATACTTACTCGGTATTATCTCATTCTGGGGAAATGTCTTCGCAAAACATGGTCACGGGAGAAGCAATATGCATTTGTGATCATAAACATGCATCAATTTAATGGAGGTTCATGATAATTTCCATTAATCTTGCATCACCTAATTTCCATTCGAGCACATGAGTGTCATGAATGTGTCAAATGAGGGACCTCTTGGTCTGAAAGGACTTTTCACTCATCCTCATTAAAATGGGTTGTTTTATCGACCTTTGATGCAGGATTTTTGACAATCAGCTCTATCTCACTTGTCATCATGCCAAACAAGGGTCCGAGTAATCTCGCAAGTGGTACGAACTTACCAATCCGAGAGGTCTTTAACGGGGGCGTAATGCGGGCTTGGTCAACGGCTTAGCAAAGGAGACTATTTGAGTCAAGGCTATTGAAAAATGAGCGATATTTCACAATCATCTTGGGGTTTACAAGCCAAGAAACATGAGAAATGAAGTAGAAATTATCTTACTCGCACTTCTTCAAGCGATGCTTTCAAACATATGAACTTTTACGATAATTCAAGTGCCCTAATCTGAAGAGACTTTGTAAGGGACGTAACGTAGGTTGGGTTCATGGGTTGAGAAACGAAAGGATCATTTGGCTCAAAAAGTGTTTACGGGGTTAAAGTTGGTGATCATCTTGATATTTCCAACAATTTTCCTCCCTATCGTCGAAGATTTTCTTCACATCACGACTCCACCGATTGCAACATCTCAATATTTGAGCCTTTTTTTTTTTTTTTGAGTACCACCTTGTTGGGGATACGGCTCACTTCATCAAGTGTTTGATTTTTTTCTTTGGGCATTGGCCTTGCTTTTACCAGGCACACTGCTTTTTCATGCCCCATTTTTTGCATTTTTTTTTTTGGACAAAATCTTCATTTTTATCAGCATTGTAAATCATGCTACTTGTGGTTTCTTTCCTTGCCCCAGTGTGGGGGGATGGTCACCAACTAGGTTTTAATGTGAAATAAATTCATGGGCTCAATGGGGCTATGCAATGAATAAAGTGTATAGGATAGAGAAAGAACTGCTCTTCGTCGTCCTAAGGCACTTTAAATTATCGTACAAGTCATACTGTAAAAGCAATATTCGAAGATTGATGCAAGTATGAGTAAGAAAATTCCTATCATTCATTTCAAATCTTGTCCCAATATAAGACGATTCTTGACAGGGATAATTTAAAAAGCTCTTCATGTGTGTGGGCTCAAAGGGCTGAACAATGGATATACCTGTAGTGTTTTGGGTAGCAGAAGAAACTGCCTCTCATCACCTTAGTTGGCGTACCCTTTGCGAGATCACCCTTTTCCTCATAGGCATGAAATTTTTCCACACGACTCACTAGGGGTTAGTGTATGAAACAGTGTATGGAATAGGGTTTGCCTTTCATCATTCCAAAGTATCCCATTTCACACATTCAATCCATCTCACATAATTCATCAAAGAAGAAAAATGCAAGATTTGCAACAAGTTTAGACAATTGAATTTGCAACTCAATGAGGCAATTTATTCATCATAAAATGTTTGCAATTCAAAACATGACATGGCAAATTCTATCATGGGTAATACTTCTTGATAGCATCGAATTAAGCGGAGTAGAAAACACACGACCATCCATTTCAGCCAAGATCAAAACACCACCATGAAGTACCTTCTTTACCACATATGGGCCGCTGTAGTTTGGAGCAAACTTCCCCCCAGGATCTGGAAAAATTGGCAACAGCTTCCTTAAAACAAGATCATTTACCTCGAAATGTCTCGGCCGCACCTTTCGGTTGAAAGATCTGGCTACTCTGTTGATATGCTTGGCCATGGCAGAGAGCCTTCAGTCTTTTCTCATCGATCAAGTTCAACTGTTCAAGTCTTTGTTGCGACCATTCGCCTCGAGATAATTCCACTTGGGATAATATTCTCAGGGAAGGAATCTCCACTTCCACAGGCAAAACTGCCTCCATGCCGTATACCAGAGCAAAAGGAGTTGCCCGGTAGAAGTACGAATCGATGTCCGATACGCCATCAGTGCGAAGGGTAATCTGTCATGCCAGTCTCGATAATTCTCGGCTGTCTTAGCTAAGATCTTCTTAATATTCTTATTGGCCGCTTCAACAGCCCCATTCATTTGAGGGCGATAAGGGGATGAATTCAAATGCTTGATCTTGACCTCGCTAAACAACTCATCAACAAGCTTGTTGTTCAAATTTGTCCCGTTGTCAGTGATAATCGTTTCAGGGACACCATAGCGAGCAATTATGTCACGTTTGATGAACTTCACAACATTGCGAGCAGTGACACTTGCAAAGGATGTAGCTTCGATCCATTTTGAAAAATAGTCTATGGCCACTAAAATGAATCTATGCCCATTGGAAGCCTTTGGGTTTATTGGGCCGATCACATCAATCCCCCACATTGAGAAAGGCCATGGCTCGGAAAACTGGTACAACAAAGTTGGAGGAACATTTATCTTATCACCATGGACTTAGCAACGATGACAACTTCGAATATGCTGAATACAGTCACCTTCTAGCGTGAGCCAATAATAGCCTAATCTCATGATCTTCTTAGCCATCATGTGTCCATTCATATGAGGGCCACATATTCCTTCGTGAATTTCTTGCATGATTTGAGTGGCCTCAGCTGCACCCACACACCGCAACAAGATTGAATCATAAGATCTCTTATATAAATTCTCACCACTAACGAAGAACTTTGAGGCCATCTTCATGATGTACTTCCTATCAGTGAGTACTTCCCTCGGGAATCCTTGTTTTTGGATATAGTTCATGATATCGTAATACCATGATTTTCCGTCAGGCTCTTCTGTCACTACCATACAATAAGCCGGCCTTGGAAGAATCTCTATCTTTAATGGTTCAACTTCTAATCCATCAGTGACTTGCAACATAGATGATCAAGTTGCGAGTGCATCTGCAAATTGATTATGAGACCTCGATAAGTATTCGAATGAAACTTCATCGAATTCCTTGATCAAATCTTCTAGGTACTTGTGATATGGGAGCAATTTAGCATCCTTAGTCTTCCATTCACCTACGATCTGCGAGTATGATCAACGCGGAATCCCCGAACACTTTTAATTTGGCTACACCCATCTCGACCGCAGCTTGAAGCCCAAGGATGCAAGCTTCATACTCGGCTATATTGTTAGTGCATGGGAATATCAATTTCGCAGCTACTGGGTGATGCTGTCCGTGCAGGGGATATCAAAACGCTTGATGCACGAACCGAGACAAGTTCACGGCTCCATCAAAGAACATTGTCCATGAATCTTCATTTACACTCAAAATGCAGTCATCCAAAGAACGATCGTCATTATTTGAGGCTTACGGATTCTCAGCCAATAGATCGGCAATTACTCGACCCTTAACCGACTTTTGTGGCATGAATTGCACATCAAATTCCGAGATCAAAATTTTCCATTTAGCCAACTTACCCACCAAAGCTAGCCGGTTCAGTAAATACTTGATAGGATCATTCTCAGTTACGAGGAACATCTGGTAATGCAGTGTATACTGTCTCAATCTATGCAATACCCACATTAATGCAGCACAAGTCTTTTCCACATTAGAATATTTTAGCTCTGAGACAGTAAATTTTTTACTCAAGTAATAAACGGCTCGTTCTTTTTATCGACGGGACTTTCCGAGCCAACATCGCACCCAATGACTCACCATGAATAGTGAGGTAAAGAATCAAAGGATACCTGGCGATGGCGGGACAAGAACTGGTGGATTCATCAAAATCTTGTTTCAACTTGTCGAATGCTTTTCGACACTCATAATCCTAGTTGACTCGTGCATTCTTCTTTAAGAGCTTGAAGAATGGCTTGGCGGTTTCAGAAAGTTGGGAAATGAATCGAGCAATGTAATTCAACCTCCCCAAAAGACTCCGGACTTCTTTCACTGTTGATGGAGGCTGCAACTCACATATGGCCTTAGCTTTAGCCGGGTTGATCTCAATCCCTTTCTTTGCTCACAATGAACCCAAGTAAGGGCGCGTTTGGTTGTGTTTTTTGTTTAAAAATTGTTCCAGGAACGAAATAGAAAAAAGTATTTACATTCAGGGGAACAATTTTTGAACAAAAATACGCGTTTGGTAAACTTGTTCCGGGAATAAAAAATAAACAGAAACATGTTTGGTAAATTTGGATAATTTTTTTATTTCTTTTATTTTTCTATTTTTTCTTATTTTTCCTTTTTTTTTTTTTTTTCTTTTTCATTTTTTTCTTCTTTTGGCCGGTCGCCGGCCAAGGCCTTGGCCGGCGACCGGCCGGCGAGGGTCGAGCTCGCCCGGCGGCGGGCAAGGCGCGGCCTCGCCGGGCCACCGCCGGCGAGGCCGAGGCTCGCCGGCCGGCCCCGGGCGAGCTCGGCCTCGCCGGCTCGGGCGAGCTCGAGGCCGGATCGGGCGAGATCGAGCTCGCCCGGGCCGGCGCGAGGTCGGCCTCGCCTTGATCTGGTGAGGCCGAGCTCGCCCGGCCGGCGAGCCGCGGCCTCGCCGGGCCACCGCGGGCGAGGCCGAGGCTCGCCGCCGCGGGCGAGCTCGGCCTCGCCGGACTGGCGAGATCCGGCGCGGCCGAGCTCGCCCAGGCCGGCGCGAGGTCGGCCTCGCCATGGCTGGGCGAGCTCGAGCTCGCGAGATCCGGCGAGGCCGACCTCGCCCGGGGGCGAGCCTCGGCCTCGCCGGATCCGGGGGCGGCGAGCTCGCCTCGCCATGGCGAGGCCGACCCTCGCCCGGCTACGGCGCGTCGGCCTCGCCGGGCCGGCGAGCCTCGCCGTGGCGGGCGAGGCCGCCGGCCCTCGTCGGCCGATCGCCGGCCGTGGCCGAGGCGGCGACCGGCCTCGGCCATGAAAGAAGAACAAGAAAATAAAAGAAAAAAAAAAAAAAAAGTGTTTCGATTTGTGTTCGAAACAAGAAACACAAAATTTGTGTTTCTTGTTTTGTTTCTTTTTTGTTCCTGGAAACAAAAAGAACAAAAAAGGAACAAACGCACACAAACGCGTTTTGTTCCTTTTTTGTTCCCAGGAACAAAAAAACAGAAAAACTGTTTAAAAACAAAAAAAAGAAACGCAAACAAACGGGGCCTAATTTACTAGATGTTGCTCCTAACATGCATTTAGTGGGGTTTAGACGAAACTTGAACTCACGGAGTCGATCAAACAATTTCTTCAAGGTTTCGACGTGGCTTTTCCCAGGTCGAGTCTTAGCGATCATATCATCAACATAGACCTCGATCTCTTGATGCATCATGTCATGAAATAGTGCTACCATAGCTCGCTGGTAAGTTGCCCCTGCATTCTTGAGTCCAAAGGGCATGACCTTATAGTGAAAGGTTCCCCACGGAGTGATAAATGCAGTTTTCTCTTTATCTTCCTCCCTCATCCTTATCTGATTGTATCCAGAAAAACCATCCATAAATGAGAATAGTTCAAATCCGGCAGTACTATCAACAAGGACGTCTATGTGAGGTAGCGGGAAATCATCTTTTGGGCTAGCCTTGTTCAAATCCCGATAATCGACACAAACTCGAACTCGACCGTCTTTCTTCATCACTGGCACGATGTTTGCTACCCATTCAGGGTATTGCGAGACTTCAATAAATCAGACTTTTAGAAGCTTCATCACCTCTTCCTCTATCTTCTTCGAGAGCTCAGGCTTAGTTCTTCGCAATCGCTGCTTCTTAGGAGGCACATCCGGGTTAGTAGGCAAACAATGCTCCACGATTGATTGGTCTAACCCAGGCATGTCGGCGTAGGTCCATGCGAAGATGTCCTGATATTCCTTCAGTAACTGAATTAGGCGCTCAGCCTCGTCTTTGGGGAGATTCGCCCCTATTTTCACCTCCTTGGCTTCTTCAATGTCACTTAAATTAATAGTGACGGTCTGCTCGGATGTGAGAGTCTTGGCTTTTTCATGTTGTTCCCAGCTTTGCCGCACCTCAATGGAATCTTCAATGGAATCATTGATCGACTCTTCAGGATCATTATCAGCACTCGTTGCATTGGATTGGACCATTTCCATACCTTCGCATGTTATATGATCATCCCTGAAACATGAAATAGAAGGATCAAAAAGACAAACAGGGTTAATCATTTTTTTTTTGTAAATTTTTTTTGAAATTCTTTTGCAAAAGCATTTTTTAAACATTTTGACACGAGGAAGCATGATGAAGCCGGGCCTCGAGAATTCTCCTTGGATTTTGATTTTGTTTTATCGGCTGGATATCATCCTGGGCTGGTTTGGTGTACCTCATCATGCCCTCAAAATAAAACTTGTAATTTTATTGAAATTCATCAATCAATTACAATTTATTGAATGGAAAATGCAATTCAAGTCCTAAGAAGAAAGTGAAAAATAAGAAATCAAAAACAATTCCTAGAAAGCAATAAAAATTCCCACCTTGGGGACTGTACAAAAGTGATAAATGGGTTACTCTTGTGGGCGAGAGCCTGTTCCTTCCAGAGGTTCTCCATCAATGGCTCCAATGGAGAGGTCATCAAACAAACTTGAAATTCCTTCCAGGGTGTCGTCAGAGTTTTCCGTCCTTGAAGGCGCCGGATCATCCATGCCATCCCACCCACTTGGAACTATATTGCGGGCATCAAAGTAAAAGCTGGGAGGAGCCGAATACTTCACCATATAGTCGAACTTCCCACTTGGCTGTCCGAGAGTATCCATTACTTCAGCTTCATGTTGCATCATAATTGGAGGACCGTGGAACGTCTCATGAATGTTTGGAGGTGGTAAATTTTGCCTCCCTCGCCCTTGCTCGGGTGGCGAGTTATGCCTTCCCTGTCTCTCGTCTTCCGGAACTTCCTCCACCTCTTCCATGGTACCCTAAACCAGCAGATCGGGACCTCGAGGGGCTTCAATGGGGCTTTGAATACCCTGACCATTTCTTCCCAAACCATTGCCAGGGACAAAACCATTCCCAACCATTACTCTTCTTACCATGAGGGCAGCATCTAAAACCTCAGGAGTGGGCGGCGATGAACCTCGAGAAGCGTGTATGGTAGACACTAACTCAAATGAGTGGTAACTTGATTCGAGCTCAGAATCCGGCTCTACATAGGGGATAGCCGTCTCGTGATAAATCTGGTGGTCTTGCTCACCATACACAGTGACTAGCTTCCTTTCGATCACAAATTTCACAGCTTGATGTAGACTTGAAGGAACTGCACCAGCAGTATGTATCCAGGGACGACCTAGCAGAAAATTGAATGCGGTAGGGATATCCAGCACTTGGAAGGGAATGTTGAAGATGACCGGCCCTATTTGCACGTCGAGATGGATTTCCCCGATTACCTCCTTTTTCGTTCCATCAAAAGCTCTCACGGAAGTCTTCGCAGCATGTACCTTGGACAGGTCTACTTTGAGGCGGTGAAGAGTGGCCAATGGACATATGTTTAAGGCGGACCCATTATCAATGAGCACTCGGGACACATGAGAAACCTTGTGCTTGACGAGATATGTAGAGTGCTTTATTATGCCCCCTACCCTCAAGAGGGAATTCCTCATCGAAAAAGCAATCATGTCCTTGAGAAGGATGATCCCACAAAATCCTCCAACTTATCCGCTTCAAGCTTTCGGTACACGAATTTCGCTTAGCACCTTCATCGACTTTTGGTGCACGGGGAGGTTTGGATGAGCTCGAGCAAAGAGATGCAGGCGGGCATCTTTCGCAATTGATCGACGATATTATACTCACTTGCTTTAATCACAGCCAGAAATTCCTTAGCCTCTTCGTCAGTGATAGGCTTTGCAGGTTGAGTATTATTTGGAGCATAAGTTCGACCAGACCTTGTAACGAGGTCAACATCTAGGTCATAAGACCAGGGCACCGCTTTATTATTGACATACTCATACGGCTGAGGTATTTCAATCACAACCTCTTCATCAGTTGCATCCTCTAGCGGGGGCATATCTGCAAGTGACGGATCTACTTCTTCCTTACCATTATCGAGAGCAGCCTGCTCCTCCTCCCAATCAATGATGATGTGGGAAATGGTGGAAACCACGCAGTTACGGTCAGCATACACGATGATGCCGTCATCCACCATTTTGGCAATTCTTTCCTTCATCAACGATAAAGGAACATCCTCTTGATCAGGATAATAACCAGCTCTCACCAGTCCCTTGTAGGCATCTGCTACATTCACCTTCGAGTTCTTGATCCGTCTAACTTCGGGTTCTAGGATAGCATTCACTTTGTACCCTCATGCTCCGGTAGCGGATTCTTCTGGACATTTGGCCGAGCAGTTTGAAATGAGAAGGCCTTTGTGTCCAGGAGATTTTGGATCTTGTGCTTGAGGGTGAAACATTCGTCAGTTGAATGCCCCAATTCACCGTTATGGTAGTCACACTTCTTTCTTTGGGTCATAACCGCGAATGCTTTCGCAATTGGGACGCTTTGGTTCATTAGTAAGCAAACCTTTCTTTCGGAGGATCGTCAGCACTTGGGATGGAGACCCAGGGAGAGGAGAAAATTGCCTTCTATTATTTGCTTGGGCAAATGATTGGCGGCTAGTGGTTTGCGGTTGTCTTGGATTCATTTGGATGGTCGGGGCACGTTTGACATTTTCTTGGCTATAAGCCACATTCACATCCACATCCATTTCCTTCTCCTTCTTGGCAGTGAATCTTTTACTAGATGACTCAGTAAACCATCCTTCTCTTATCCCCATCTCAATTTGCTCTCATACAGGAATAAGCTGATTGAAACTTTCGACGTATGTACTGGCCATTCTGTTACGAAACTCGGACGGAAGGGTTTTCACGAACAACTTCATCAGCTCCTTGTTGGTAGGCTCAGGAGTAATTTGAGCCGCCAGGTTCCTCCATCTCATAGCATATTCTTTAAACGACTCGCTCCTTTTCTTTTCCATCCGCTCCAGGTCTTCTCGGGAAGGTGCGATGTCCATGTTGAACTTGTATTGTTTGAGGAATGCGTCGCTACTTCGTTCCAAGTGTCGAGCGAGGTTCACATTTTCATTACGTACCCAGTTTAATGCGGGTCAGTCAAACTCGCATGGAATGATTGAATCATGAGGGGCTCGTTTTTGACGTCTTTGGGCCATGCGCACGTGGTACATCTGCAGATGAGATTTTGGGCAAGATGTGCCATCATACTTCTCAAACTCGGGCATTTTGAACTTGCTCGGCATTTTGACCTTCTCATAAACCGAGAGGTCGAACGGAAGGGACCTTTGTGACTCTTGCAGCTGTCTCATTTTCTCTTCCAACTTCGCAACACGCTCATCTTGATCTGTCTTAGGAACGCCGTCAAGCTTGGCTTTTCCAACAATGACTGGGTCATCTTCCAGCTCGGGCATGTTGTCGTCAATCGTTTGAACCTTGTTTGTTTGCTTCGGGATAACTACTTCAGGAAGAGCAGGTGCAGCTGTTGGATTAGCTTGGAGGAATTGGAGTTGATCCGTCACAAGTTGTAAAGAGGCGAGTACTTGTTGGAGTTGAGTCTCCACAGCGGAGACACGATCACGCATTTCGGTTTGTTCGGCCATTCTAGCTCTTAATCGCGTGATGATGGGCGAACGTGATGGATCCGTTATAACCTAAATATAAGAAATGAACAAAAATAAGCATTCTCATATGAAAATACGTCGATCCATGGCAATATTCTAGAACTTTATTCATCAATGGAGCTTTTGACAAACCTATTGAAATAGAAATTCAAAACGTCCTAAACAAATGAACTAGGAAAGTAAATGACTCAAACTTCCTAATCTAAAACTAAAAATAGCAAGATTGATTCAAGCATTTCATTTAGCTTGATCAATATACACTCGAGACACCATTCGGCGCAATCGTTTATTCTCCTCTTGAGCTTTTTCAGCAACTCTTTTGAGGCGTTTATTCTCAGCTCGATTGGTGATCTTCAACGGTGCCTCCGGTATCTTTGGAAGCAGCTCTTCAGGAATCTTGTGCCGTTTGATATACTTAATCGAGGCATAGTACTTCATTTCCCTGCCTTTCAATTCCTCCTCGGGCCATTTGAGTTTTGTGGACGGCACATGTCCCACATCGATTTGATGGTGAGAATGGAATCTTCATGGCCTCGGCTTCCATCAACGAAGCTAACTTGGAGCGGATCCGCTTGTAATGCCGGGGGAAGCTCTTGTACGACTTGATACTGACGAGTCACTCTAGTCGGATAGTACTCCAATGCTCTAGTGAATCCCAATAGAGGGATTGGGCCCACTCTTCCACACGAGAGTCTCGCTACCCGAACTTGGAACCATTTAGCATGCCATAGGAAACCCTTGGGAGTTGGTTTTTTCATGAAAGCTAGCCACCTAGAATAATGGTAATCTGGTGCATGTTTTTGATTGTTCTCAAATCTCATAATGGGGTGACTAACATTACTAACATCATGTATAGTCATGGAACCACCAAATCTTTTATATGAGAAAGGAACCAGATTTGTAAAAGTTCGGGAGAGGAATGGAGAGTCTTATCGCCACCTCTTTTGAAACGAGTGAGAGAAAGAAAAGTTTCAGTTAAAACAGTGTTTACAAAATTTTTCCTTCTAACACTTGCCTAACAAATTGAGCAATCAAAGGGTTAATAGCATTCTTGCAGTAAGGAAATACTATAAACCCAAAGAAAGCTAAGAGGAAAATCCTACGCATTTGAAATGAGGTGCCTTTTTCAAAACATTCTTTCAGAAAAGATAAAGGACATGCATTACGATGGGCCTTTAAAACCTTTCTTAAGTCATCTTCTTTAATTCTCAGAAAATCAGATAAGGCCATAACATGATCTATTCCGATAGGCGGACTTATCAATTCAGCTTTTAAGGACTTTCCTATGGCGATGCTATATTCTTCCAAGGTGGGAGTGAGTTCATGCTTACCGCCGAAGATGAAGGTAGAAGTCTCGGGGCACCAACAGTGGGCGAGTGCTTGGACAAGGCCGCCATGGATGATGATACGCAGCAGTGGAAGCAATCGACCAATATGTGACTCTACGAATTGACGGCTATTCTGATCTAACTTGTCCCACCAAGTGCTAAGCTCTTCCTTTGGAGAGAGAATGATCCGAATGTCCGGTGTCCCCATTGTATATTAATCAAAGCTCGGGACAATCCTAATGCCATGGACCGACAAAATAATGTGACAAAGTAAGTAAATTGCAAAGGCAAAAATTAGAGAACTTACTTTACCAATGATTGACAATCACATAGACATGCGCATGGTAAGTGGCTCGATTTCTACTTTATAAGGCTTATCAAGGTGAAGCCACAAGGATGATCAGACTAGCCACGGGCGTGTGGACTATGTCGGGTCCTCATGACTCCGGCTTGGTCAAAGAGCCGACCCAGGTCGCGGGCATGCGGACCGAGGTGGGTACTCTTGACACCATGAAAGAAATTTCGGGATTGAGATGGGCGACTCACCGCGAGCATGCGGTCGAAGTGGTATCCATCTCAATACCATCCTAAATGATCCTATGCGGCCCAGGTCCGGCGGCGGGTTGTGTGTGCAATAGTGTAGTGCTAGATGCAAGGCATGCACGACAGTTTATATCAAGCAACACTTCGTTCATGAAAATAAACCATACATTCCTACACCTTCCCGCAAAACAAAGGTTAACAAACACTTCCCCTTATACCTCCCATCCGCAAGAACATTTAACACCTTAAATGTTAGGGACGTACACTGGAATCCTCGCTGCCAAACAAAAGCATTTTTAAAAAAGAAAATTGGCCTAAGTCCACTAAGAATTTCAACTCAAGTTCCCCAGCGGAGTCGCCAAGCTGTCGCGACCAATTTTTCGGGTGTGAACCACCTAGGGTTTGGCTAATGAATTGTTAAGCCTAGACTTAACTCGGGCTCTCCCAAGCCCATACCAATTCGCGACTTAGGTTCGAATTCTTAACATGCAAATTGATTTTATTTAGGAGTCGCCACTAATCAGTTTATGGTAGATCGATTAGACACCTAAGTAAAATAATGGGAGAATTACTTTACTCCTGCGAACCAGAGACTAAGGGTACAGGGACTTGATTACATTAGATTTCTCTAATGCCCTTTCGGTACCATTCTTTTTATTTTCAAAAATGTTTGGCAATTGAATTGATTTTAAATAAACTTCCTAACATGTGAGGTGATCATACATGTGCGCATACCACCAATTTAACACTCAAGAAAGCAAATGAATAAATGATGCGAACTTACCTCAAAGCAACGAAAGCATCGCAATGTTAATTTAGAATTCACATCGGCAGTCCTAAATATGATTTCTAATTAACACGCAATTTTTGTCTTGTTTTCACTTAATTAATGAAAATCATGCAATATGCAATGCATGCCACTAATTTAACATGAAATGATATGACATGGCAACATTTTTTTTTTTTTTTTGGTCAGTCTTACTCTAGTCCTACTCTAATCCTACTCTACACTCACCAGACTTGTGCCTGCCTCTTGCGGGCGTGGGAGTCGCAACCCACTCTCGAAACTTACGCGTCCCTACCCCATCCCCCGAGGAGGTGGGGATTTGAACCCCTCACCTCCCCTTCCATGTGTTGGAAAGGTGGCCTGGAGCGAACACAGGTGGTTTGACAACATGACTTAGCTATATGACTTAAGCAATATGACATAACTAAGCATGTAATCTATCCTAAGCATGAGATGATTTATTCTAAATAATTTTTTTGTATTTTTTATGAGATTCGAAATTTAAGAAATGCAACATTTAAATATGCAATCTAAATTAATCTAATGACCTAATTCTAATGACGGGCAATTTCTAATTAAATGCACCTAACAAAAATCACTAAATGACGTGCATTGTATGAAACTAATTCTATATGACGTGCATATGATTTTTATTTTCCTAATAAGCATGCAATCTATTTAGGAGAAATTATCTAAACCAATAATATGCAATCTTAGTATGCAATGACGTGCAAAGAATGCCCTAATTCTACATGACATATGCATATGACATTTTTATTAAAAAAATGCAATCTATCCTAGAAATTGCAACTAATTTATCCTAAGACAAATTTTATGAAATTTCAAATGATCTAGCTAAATTAAGATTCTATCTAATTTAAACTAGGGATTAAGTCATATTAAATCCTAATTTAAACTAAGACATTATCTAAATCTAAAATGCCATTTATCTTAAAAAGATGATCTAAATTTAAAATGAAGCATGCAATTCTAACCTAATATGCACAATGATTTTTTATGGTTTTTTTTAATTAATTTCGAAATTAAAATTTTCACATAATTAACATGCAATTCAAATAAAAAAACTAACAACCTAAATGAATGCACCTTTTTTATTTTATTTAAAAATTCATAATAAGATTGCAAATCCTAAATATGCAAGATGACAACAAACCTAATCCTAATTAAGATTTTTTTTTGATTTTTATTTTACGAAAATAAGATTCGACTTAACTAACTTGACAATGGCAAATCAAACAAGATAAGATTGATATCCAAAAATTAGTGAACCATATCTCGCGCATGAGATCGGGTTGACCAATTTTCAATTAAATCGCGAATCGAATATCGGGCTTGAGATTAGATTGTCGATTTTTATAAGGGATTGCGAGTCGGATTTCGGGCGCGAAAATCGATTTGTCAATCCCAAACTTGAGGACTATTTCATATTGGGATATCAATAATATGCCAAGGAACAATTCCACAAAAACAGAATATATAAAAAAAAGGGTAAAGAAAAGAAAAACCACCTAATCAGATTTTCTTTTTTCTTTTTTCTGTTTTTTCTTCTTTTCCAGACACCGCTCGTGGATTTCCAAGGGGAGCCGGCTAATCGGTCCGGCGAAGGGGAACTCCGGCAAGGGCGGCAGCAGGCACGGCTGGTCACGGGTCAGGCGAGACAGGGGCGGCACGGGCGAAGGAGACAGTCGGCGTCGGGGTACGTTGGAGCAGCAACGTGGGCAGCCGGCGTCGGAGTATTGGCGCGGACTGGGCGGCAGCAGCAACAGAGGGCAAATCGGCTCGGCGGTACGACTGATTTGGGGCTCCAGTGGCGTCACGATTTTGGGGCACGGGCAGTACTCAGAGCAGGGCACACGAGTCGGCACGGCTGGGTTGCGGTGCGGCAAGGCGGTAGCTTCGTCGGACTGGTCAGAGGCAAATCGGCGCTGGGCGGTCGCGGACAACCGGCGGAGCGGCGATGGCTTGCGGTTCAACTGCCGGCGGTGGTGGAGATGCAGTAGGCGCGACAACGAGCAGAACAGGAGCCGCAGCAACGTCAGAAGGGGAATGGGCAGTGGTCGCAGGGCTTCGGCTCCGAGTAACAGCAGGCGACGTTGAGCGGATCGATTACCGGCGAAAAGCGGAGGAGGGCGTCGGGCTTCGTGGAAGGCGAGGAGCGGTGGTGGTCGCACACACGTCCTGCAGCGTGGCGAGTCGAAGGAGCTCTGAGCAGTGCAGATGGAGCTGCAACGAGCGTCACGGATGGAGCAGCAACGTGGGCAGCAAGTTGGGGGAGACGATGAACAGTAGGGGTCAAATCACCCCCTTTTCACTTTACCTCTCTCTCACGTCACTCTCCCTCTTCATTCGCTTTTCTGCAGAAGCTTTTTTTGCTTTTTTTTTTTTTCTCTTCTTTCCTTTTAACCTCCACGGATGGCTTCTCTCCCCTTTCACTTTTTTTCTGAAATTTTTAAAAAGAAGCCCCCTCTAGTCATCGTACACGGTTGCTTTTATAGGGGTAAGAGATAAGCTTTCGATTTCCCCTTCAAATCTACATCCGCGATACATTTTCACCAACCGATCACTATTGATAAAGATTTAAGATTACGATGAGTATTTTCTCAAAATCCAAATCTCGCATAAAGATAAATCGCAATATTTTTCACACATGTGCTCTTATCCAAAATATTCATATCCCGGAAAAATTTCAAAATATTATATTCCCATGAGATAATTTTTAATTATTAAAAGAAACGGGCTTGGCCAGCTGCCAACTCCGCTCGTGGCCCGATCCATCTAAATTCGAATTCATCCGCCACCGGTCCAATAGATAAAATGCAAATAACAAAATAAATGCAAATATAAATCTATATGCTATGCAATTAATAAAAATTAACCCCTAATTTCCTATGTAATAAATAAATAAACTAAATCGTCAAAATTTAGGTGTCAACACCAGGGAACTCCGTATAGCCGGCAACCGGTGGGTAAATCCTGGAGTGACGCTAGCGAAGTACCCACCACCCCGACGTCGCACCTAAGATCCCATGCGACCCGCAGGATTTGAACTCGTCCATCCTAGGTAGACATCATGGGAGCGCTTATCTAATTGAGCCATCGCAGGCGATGGTCTGGCTTTGTTAATCCTCCTTATTTTCTAGATTTGGCTTTATTTGTAGTGTTCTCGCTTTTGCTCTACTTTGATTTGCTTTACTATGAAGTGTATGTGCTTTTCATATATCCTTTTAAGTCATGAATACAAAAAAATTTTCGACCAAAAAAAATCCCTTTCAACTTTAGGGCAACTTTGTTTCATGTAAAACATTTTCCTTATTTGCTTAGAAAAATGATTTAACGAAATTTTTTTTTCTACTCAAAATTTTTTTTTCCTACAAAACTTAAGTTTAGGAAGACAATTTCCCCTTTGAAAAAATTGGAAAATATTTTCCAAAATGTTCTCCTAATCTTAAGGTCCCTAGTTAATAAAAAGTTTACTATTATAAAATAGGAAAAAAATCATGAAAACCCCAAACTTTCCCCAAAATGACAGATTTACCCTCTCTTTTTTGTGATGTGAAAAACCCTGAATTTTGCCAACCGTGACATATTTACCCTAAACTTTTTTTTGTGACACTAAAAACCCCGAACTTCTGTCGTGTAACACATCTACCCCAAAATTATAGGGCATTTTGGTATTTTTACTTTTTAATTTTTTTTTCTTAATTTTTTTTTCTTCTTCTTCCCTCTGCCGACCATGTGGAGAGAAGCCGACATCCGGCGAGGGCTGCCATTGCCGGCGTCGGGTGAGGGTCACCCTCGCTTGGGTTGGTTAGGGCTGCCCTCGCCGGTGTCGGGCGAGGCTGTCCTCGCCCGACGCCAGCGAGGGCATCTGTCACTAGGCCATCTCTGGCATCAGGCAAGGGGTGCCCTCGCCCGACATCGGAGAGGGACGTCCTCGCTCGTTGTCGGCGAGGGTGCTCGTCACCAGCGAGGGTGGCCCTCGCCAAATCGTCGGCGAGGGCCTGGTGAGGGATGCCCTCACTGGCGTCAAGCGAGGATGGCCCTCGCCCGACGCTTGCAAGGGCAACCCTCACTTGCGTCAGGCGAGAGCGCGAGGGAGGCCCTTGCCTAATGTCGGCGAGGGCAGCCCTAGCCAGCCCAGGCCCTCACCCGACACCGACAAGGGCAGCCCTCGTTGACGCCGACTTCCCTTTGCCAACTATCCATGGTCGGCGTAGGGAAGAAGAAGAAAAAAAAAAAAAAAAAAGGGAAAAACATAAAAAAAAAAAAAAAGAGACAAAAATGGCCTTGATGGGGGTAAATGTGTCACGGTTTGAAAAGTTTAGGTTTTTTTACGTCATAATTTTTTTTTTTTTTTGGTAAATGTGTCACTTTGGGCAAAGTTTAGGGTTTTCGGTAATCTTTTGCCTATAAAATAATTTTTTAAATTCAATTTTTTCATTGTTTATATTATTATTATTACTATTATTAAAAGCTTGAGGCTTAGTCGATCCAAGCGAGCTTAAGCTCCTTCGAGGTTGGCAAGCTCTCAACTCGCTTGATCTCAGTGAGGTGAAGCTTGCTTGTGGCTGTCGCATCTAGGTAGTAGTGGAGGAAGAGAGAAAAAGAAAATTAAAAATAACTAAGAAATCATTTTTGGAAAAGAAAATAAAAAAAATAAGAGAAACAAACTAATCAAAAAATTGATTTTTTTAGAAATTTAAAAATTAAAAATTCCAACTTGTTTTGCTGAAATAAAATCATGAGATTAAAATCATTTTCCAATAATATTTAAACATCATAAAACACTTTCAATTATATGTAACTAAATAAAGGAAACCTAAATGTACTCTTTGAAAATGTTTTACCAAAAAGCATTTTCTTGACACTGAGATCCCTGGAGTGCCAAAAGTTTGCATAAATGGACATTTAAGTGCCAAAAGTGACACTTAAGTACCAAAATCGGAGCAAAATGAATCACTTAAGTGTCAATCCGGCCAAAATGCTGATGTGGCGATTTTCTAACGAAATAAGCGCAAAACGGTGTCGTTTTGGTGCTGATGTGGTAAAAATTTAATATAAAAATTAATTAAACTAAATTTATTTAAAACATATAAAATACAAAAATTTAAAATTTTAAAAAAAAATCTAAAAAAAGAAAAATGAGGCGGCTAAGCGAGCTCTCGCCGCTGCCGCCGGGAAGGGCCGGTGACGGAGGGGGAGGGTTAGCCGGGGTCGCTAGGCCTTGGCTAGGGGCCAACGACCCCGATCGACCCGCCCCCTCTGTTGCCAGCCCTTCTCGCTGATGAGGCGGTGGCGGCGAGGGCTCGACCCTCAACTACCTCCATTTTAAAAAAATAATATATATATTTTAATATTTGTATTTTTATTATTAAATGTATTATATAAATTTAGTTTTAAATTAAATTTAATTAATTTTTTCTTGTGTCGCAACACCAAAACGATGCTATTTTGCACTTACTTCGCCGGAAATTGTGCACGTTAGCATTTTGACCGGATTTTGGCCGAATTGGCACTTAAGTGTCACTTTCGTAACTTTTGGTACTTCAGTATCAATTTATACCAACTTTTGGCATTTGAAGCGTACTTTTGCCGCATTTTCTTATATCATTGACTTTTTATGAAAAAAACACGCCCTTAATTAGACTTGTGATTCGTAGTTTTTTGAGAAAACAACTGGGAACTGAGTTGCCTATCAAACCAACAATTTTGACCATCAATCAGCCAATTCCAAATCATTTTTTAGAATAATTTTCTTCATGGCATTTTATCTAGAGTGTAACACATCGGAATTCAAGTGAATTCTAAGAAATTAGGCTTGAGACAGGTGGACTAATTCTCCAATGCCAATTTAGGACCTCTATTGGTCCTTCAGAAGTAATGCTAATTCAATTTTGGCAATTTTAAATCCAATATTGAACCCAGTCAAGTGTGATGACCAAACCCATGTGCCTAATTTGAGAGAATTTAAGGCAATTAGAAGGCCTCAAGCCGACCTGGTCAACTCATGTCAACTCAATTAGACCCAAATCCATTAGGCTAATCCTTAATTTGGTTCACCCAACCCACTTAACCAATACATCAAGTCCAATTAGAAAAATTAGGAGCAAAAGTAACAATTGAAGGATCTTGGATCAACTCAGGCCAACCTGATTAGGTTGGCCCATTGGGTCGAAAATGTCAAGCATGGCCAGTGCCCTCTCTCCTTACATTGCAAAAATTACAAAATTGCTATTAGCCTAAAATTACTAAATTGTCCTTGCCATGTCATTAACTTGCAAATTAAAGGTATTCATTAGCATCTCAATCCTAGCATCTAAAGTGACAAGTCATCTATCCATGTGTCAAAATTGTAGTCAATAGGGAGTTATCTTAGTTATTGAGGGATCAATGTGAGCCATAAGATTAATCAAAGGTTAAGATTGCATCATATATTCGAATTTTTCCTAAGATACACTCTCTTCCTCTCAAATTAGGTGTGTGCTTCACGCTAGAATCTCTTCCTCGTTGGAGTTTCATCAATTCCAGTTTCCTTTTGGCCATTCCTTGCTGATCAACTCTTGTGATTGAGCTTCCCATTGTGTCCATGAGGTTTTGGTGATTGTTGTTTCCTTGATTGATCACTGGAAGTCCATAAGTTTTGGCCAATTCTGAAATTGCTTACCCAATTCCAATGATCAAAGGTAGGTTCAATAATGCTTTAGTAGTCAATTTCATGTGATTGTCCAAAAATTGAAAGGATGAACATAGTTCAAAGTCAAAGGAAAATCTTTGATCTATGTTCAATTCCAACTAAGATGTGACAAAATTTGATAGTCAGAAGTTAGATCATGTATTAGGATTAGTTTCATACAATAAATGTTCTATTACATGTTAAGAAGTTTCGAGATCATAATTTTCTAGGATAGTTGAACTCTTTACATGTCTATAGAAGTTGATTTGGTGGAATTGCATGTTGTTTTTATTAGAATTATCATGTTAGGATAGTTATTCTTGAGAATTAAGCGTAGTTTAGTTGATTGCTTGAATTTGCATATTAATCCTCTCCTAAGTTCATGTTTAGCCAAACCACCTAGTGTAGTCCTCGATGTTCATTTTGATAATTTATTAGCTTAGTGTGGTCATGTCCTAGATGAATGTTGATTGGGAGAGATTTGGTGAGGTTTTCTGGATTATTTTATTAATAGATGAGTGGATTAGGATTTGCTTGATGTTGAATGTTTGACAAAATTGAGCAATGTTCTTGATGTTGAAGATACACTATAGTCCTAGAGAATAGGTTGAATGTGTTTGAATATGCTTGAATGTACTTGAATTTGAGTTTGAAGATTCAAAGCTTTTTTCTACAAAACTCGAGTCTAACAAACTTTCAAGTGTTTATCGATTTATCTAAAACGAAAGTTGTTGCTAATAAGATCATAAGCTTTCTCATTGTGTAAAACTTGTAAAAGTTGGAGCTTATTTGGTCCAAAAATGTTCTAGCTCAATCTAGTAAAATGATTGATGTAAAAAATCTATTCCCATGTCCTTGGGAAGTGTTTAGCAATTTTGAGAAACTTGGATGCCTTTTTTGCAAAAAATTTAAAAATAAAAGTTGTTGAGTAGGTCCTTAATTGTAAATCTAGAAGGTTTCAGATGTTTTTAATAGAATTTAGGGGGTCATTTTTGCATGAATTTGATAAGTTCCTTACTGGCGTGCAAAACTGTTTACATGTGAATCCTTGGGGAAATATTAAATTAAATCTAAGATGGGGGATTTATTTGCAAAATATTAAAAACATGAAATTTGAATATAACATGCAAGGCTAGTTGTATGTCAAATTTGATTTAGCTCGTTAAATAATTTTCCTGTATTTTTCAAGAGTCGATCATAAGCAAGTCATGTTCAAGATAGTTGGGTTAAATTGAGAAATTTGGCTCATAATTGGAGAAAATGATCTTCATGAACATTAAACTAAACTCTCCAAGCTTTCAATTGCCACTAATTTCATTCAATTTTGACTTCACTACGGCCCTTAATCAGATTAAAACATAATTAGCAGATGAGGATAAAAACTGAGAAGTGACCCTCTTGGTTCACTAATTGTTTGCTTGACTCCTAAGGCTAATTAGCCTAATTGTTTGACTTAGTTAGCTTTGCATGTGGTTGCATGTGAATGATTCGGTGTATGATAGACTACATATGCATGTCCTTTGGTAAATAGTTTAGATGGGAGATTAGAATCTTATTAGAGATTAATGACGTTAACCTACTTCTTTGTGAACACAAACGTGGGTTAATAATCATTGGCTTGAATCAATGAACCCCTAGTTTGATTAGGAGGCGGTGGGGCTAATCGAGTTGCATGGGAGAAATCAAATTCCCGAGCCAAATTTCTTGATTGATTTGTATGAGCCTATTGATAATTTGTTTTGAGTAAATCTATGAATTATATGAAATGGATGGTGAAAATTGATGATGATGGTGGCAGCGGAGAGCTTGAAGACCGATGGTTAAGAGCCAGGGTGGCGTCCCGAGGAGTTTAATTAGTGTTAGCTTGGATTTAAGTAGGCTAGTTTGGTTGATAAACTTAGGTTAGTTTAGACTTGAAAAAAATATAATAGGAATGTCATAACTTTTATACGACACTTACTTGAATACCATAACTTTTTTTTTAGCTAACTTAAGTGTTACATTGAAGTAAAATCAATAATTTGAGTGTCATTTCTAGCAAATAACCTTATGTGGATTTTTTTGCATTTTTTTAAATTGATTTTTTTAATTATTTTTTTCTTTTTTGTGAGTTGGCCGCAAACACCTCACTTTTGGTTGGTGAGACCGTGAAGGCTTTGGGCAAGGCCATCACCGGTTGCGGCTGGGGGCCTTTACGGTGAGGTTGTGATGGCCTAACCAGCTATATGCAAGGGCACAAAGGCCCTTGCCGATCTGGGCTAGGCCGATGGCAGATTTACCGAGTAAGCAAATTGTTGATGGTATTTAAGTGATCGATTTTTCAGATTTTTAGCGTATAAGTGAGCAAAAAAAATTACAAAACTTGTCCATGTTGATGATGGTTCCACGTAGAATGACTGATGTCCATGTCAAATTAGGGCAAATCGCTAATGGCACTTAAATTATCAAGTTTTCAAATTTATAGTACTTAAGTGACTGAAAATTAATTAGAATATCTTTGATTAGTTTCATCATCATTAAATGCATAGATTTAGACTCACCCTAGATAGAATTAGTTTATAATCTCAAGTTTCTAGGGGTTCATGACCCGAGACTTAACAACAAACAAGGCATTTTTGTCATGACCCTCCCGAAAATTCAGTTTCTGGAAAGAGTTTAGAAGTATTGCTTGAAAGACAGTCCAAGCAATTCATCGAAATGATGGTCCGAATAGTCCATCAAATGTCAACCCCAAAAGACTATCAATTAAGAGTGTAGGTTCTCCAAAGCTCATTCCTAACATGACGTTATATTTTTCGTTCTTTTAATTCTTTAACAACCTAAGTAAATCTAGAAGTCACCACTAGCCTATTTAGAGTTGGCTAGAAACCAATCAAGATATGAAAGTGTCATCTCAATTCCTACACAATCAAAATTTGTAAGTTCGTGGACTTAATTACACTAACGTTACTAGTAGCGCCATTGTAGTACCACTACCTTGGAAGGTCTACATCTCATCTTATATTTATCCTTCCATTCGCTCCTGTTGACACCTAAATTTTGGTGACCTAGTCATTTACTTATTGCATAAAAATTAGGGATTAATTTTTAAGTCCTAAAATATATATATTAATTGCATAGCATATAATTTTAGGTGCATTTGTTTTTTATTTATTGCATTTGTATCGAATTGACGATGGTGGATGGACTCAGGAGAATGAGACTCTACATATTTTTTTACAAGGTCATGGAATATACTTCATCAATTCCTTTGTGGTTGTGTCTGCATAATCTTGAACTTTTGGCAATTGAAGATATGAATCTTTCCTTTCATGAACAAAGCGCTTATCCTTAGCATAATATATGGAATTGACCAACTCATGAGCTGATATTTAGTTGAAAGAAATAAAATCGATAAAGATTATTCAGCATACACGATCAAAAGGAAAGAAATATGCATGAATCACCAAAAGATGGATTCACGGTCAAAAGGAGGGAAGAAAAGGACAAATCATGATATCATTTAAGCAATCAGAAGATGAAATACGATTTGCTTTCTTTCTTCGTAACCCTACCCGTTGACATATAAAAGGAACGCTTCACGAGCAAAGCAAAAGGGGGGCTTCACGATTGATATACGCGACCACACATGAGAGAGAAGAGAGGAGAGAAAGGGAGCTCTTAGCCAAGCCTTGGCCAAGACATCTCGTTGCCGCACCGCCCTGCAGCGCGAGCTTGAAACTGCTCCTTGCCTCATGCCTATGCGTCATTGATCCAGGCCCACCCCATTCATTGTCCTCAACGGCGAGCCGTGACATCCACATTTCGCAGCAGGGTTGACACTTCCAGCGAGATCTCAGCCCTGCGTCGCATTCAATCAGCCGCTGCTCATCACGTTGAGCCTTCAAAAATTTCAGATTACATCTTTGTGTGTTAGGTGTCTTCTGCAAGTCTTTCCAGCGAGTTTCCCACGATGAGTAACCCTGGTTGTGCCACATCAAGCTGCAGCAACGTGCCGAGACCAATCTTGCAAAGTTCTGGTCTTTATTTTTACTGCAGGTTTTCTTTTGGCACGTTATTGCAATTATTCCACGGTTTCATCATCCGTTACAGGTTAGAAGATGCTACTTTCTTGTTTCTTTTGAGATATAGAAGTGGCCTAAGAGGTTGCCCGGTCAAAGTCTTCAGTGGAAGCAAAGAAAAGACACGAAGAAGAAAACAATAGAGAAGGACAAAAAGAGGTTATCCCCGACGGTGCTGCCCTTCCTCGTTGTCACCTTGAACGCCATCTTGCTCCAACCGGCCACTGTGAGCTGCACTAGCGAGCCCTCATCGCTAAACCTGCAATTCCAGCGAAGCACCTTCACTGACGCACCGGACCAGTCGCTCCTTCGTCCAGCGAGGTCGCTCACCACAACCAGCAACCTCAATAGCTTCCTGGCGAGCCTCAAAATTCACATAATTACGGCAACAAACCGAAGGATTCTCGGCAAAGGCCTGGCTTTAAATTTGAAGATTTCTTTTCCACTGCTTGCGTGAAGGTTATTTGGGTCAGAGGGACACGTGAACCCGGTCAAAAGGACCATGTTAGTTTGAAGTCCAAGAGAGCCTTCGTGAACTAGGCCCATCTCCTGGAGTTTCGGGCACCCATCAAAAATTTGTCGACCCATCATCATTGCTCGGCACCACCAGATCGGTCCAGTGACACTGACAATCCTCGATGCTCCGGCGAGTCCTTCACCACGCCAGGGCGACAACCAGCAGCTTACTGTGAGAACCACCCCTCGTTGTTCCCATCGTTGCCCTCCGCCCGAGGAGCCGATTGCGATCCCTGTTCGATCGCGTTCAATCCAAGTTTGGAAATTATCTTCAAATTTAGGTAAGATACATGCGCCTAATATATTCACTGCCTAACCACTTGCCTAGGTGGCGCTGCTGACAGTGAGCTTCTCCCCAAGGAGTTCGATTCCCGAGCGTCGCAAGGATAACTTACCCGAGGCACGAAAGGTGGTGGTGACTCACGTGCCTCCCCAGGGTTTACTCCGCCGATAGCATGGGACTTCCCTAGGTCATCAAAAATATATATATATATACTGACTTACCCGAGGCACGAAAGGTGGTGGTGACTCACGTGCCTCCCCAGGATTTACTCCACCGATAGCATGGGACTTCCCTGGGTCATAAAAAAAAAAAAAAAAAAAAAAATATATATATATATATATATATATATATATATATATATATGTTCACTGTCTAACTACGTCTATTAGTATCAAATGTGCACATTTATAAGTGATAGACGTATTTCCTAATTAAGGTTTATTTGCCTAATTCGCAACCACACTATGATTTTTTATTCCATCTATAAGGTTTTAGATGAAATGATTAATCAAGCACGAATAAAATTGATATTTTGATCTTTAACGCTTAAGATTAATTTATCGATTTTATTAGCGAAACAATCGGGTTTGATTAGATATCATTTCCAAACTCGAACAATGTATAATATTATTGATGACCATGGATGATTTGGGTGTTTATCTTTTAGTTGCTTTATTTATTCCAAAAATACAAAAAATTGCATTTGCATATCATGTAGATTAGAGTGGATTTCCTAAATAGAATTACATGATAGAATAGTTAGGTTCTCTTTAAATGCATGTTTAGATGGTATCTAGGTTAGAGATTGCTAAGTTAAGATAATATCTTGGTTTTAATTAGGGTTTAGCCTGACCTGACTTAATCCTATATAAGTTGGATAGAATCTTAATTTAGTTAGATAATTTTCACATTTTTCCTAATTTCGAATTTCATGAAAAAATACAAAAAATGACTTAGGATAAATTAGTTTCAATCCTAGGATAGATTGCATTCTTTTTTAAGAAAAAATAAAAAATGTCATGCACATGTCATATAGAATTAGATTCATGAAATGCATGCCATTTAGTGATTGTTGCTAGGTTCATTTAATTAGAAATTACCTATCATTGGAATTAGGTTATTTAGTTTTATTGCATTGCATAAAGCATGATTCTCATTAATTAAGTGAAAACAAAAGAAATTGCGTGTTAATTAGAAATTATATTTAGGGTTGACGATGTGAATTCTGATCTAACGACGCAGATGCTTTCGTTGCTACGAGGTAAGTCTCATAATTTATTTATTACTTTCTTGGGTGTTAAATTGGTGGTTTGTGTACTTGTATGATCACCTCATATGTTAGGAAAATAGATTTAAAATCAATCCAAGCTACATTCAAAAACATTTTTTTTAAATAAAAGAAATTGTACCGAAAGGGCATTAGAGAAGTCTAGTGTAACCAAGTCCCCATAACCAAAGTCTCTAGTTCATATGAGTAAAATAATCCTCCCATTATTTTACTTAGGTGTCTAACCGACCTACCACAAACTGATTAGTAGCGACTCTTAAATAAAATCCATTTGCATGTTAAGAAATTTTAACTAAGTCGCGAATTGGTATGGGCTTGGGAGAGCCAGACTTAAGTCTAGGCTTAACAATCCATTAGCTAAACTTTATGTGGTACACCCGAAATTTTGGTCGCGATAGCTCATCTTTTTCAAAGTTTGGGTTTGGGACATGATTAGAGTCGGATCACATTAGGAGAGCTCACAAAGTTCCAAATCCCTCTTAATGGTTAAGATTTAGTGTCGACCGCCAATTGGGTGACAATTATTGGATACATAAAAATTAGATAAATTGATGATCATGTATTTGACTATGTGTTCACTTAAAATTTGAAGAGCATTAGTTTTTTCTAACTGAAATTTTGTAATAAAAATTTCACACTAGCCATTGCCAGCTATGTTGATATGTGTATACTTATAGTTTTAGAAATCAAGGGAATATCAAAATCAATAATGACAAGGGTGGCTCATTGACACAAGATTACATGGCTTGTATATTATCTAGACGATGTGCATGTTGATAGAGATCAATGTTAATTGATAATTGACTAGATTGATTCCATTATAACTTAGTGACATTTTGAGCCCTTGAGTTGAGTTCTTTAATAAATCATAAATCAATATCATGTGTAATGAAATTGCAAGAGTCCACGCTAAATTTCAGTCCTTATATATACAGACAATATAAGAGTCCTTGAAAGAAGAGTTTTATTGAGCTTCGATTTGTCATTATCCACTTGAAATCACCTGACTTCACAACATTAGAAAAGATCATAAGGAATGAACAATCATTTTTCAGCATTACAAGTTTAAATTTGAACTCACCTCGCCTTCTAATTAGTGCACCAAACAAGCAAAAGAGGTGATAGACAATTGACCAACCAGCAGCAGAAATCTGATATATCCATGTAGAAAAATCACTAAGAGGAAGCTCAAGTTTAACCTTGTCAACACATTTAGTTGAACCCATTTTCAATCAAAGTGAGCCAACTAGCATTTTTAACTATTTCATATTATATCAATTATCCAATGTAAAACTTCTCTATGAATGCATCTCGACAATAATGTTGTTTGCTATGCACTGAAGTCTGCTTACAAAATGAGTTTGGCAAACCGTATCCTTGTATCCAAGTGACACGAGTCACATCCAAATTTACCCCCAACAAAATAAACCTATCACATTACTTTTTCATAATTAGTTTTGGAAACCGCTTTTTTCTAATATAAGCATGATTTAATTGGAATAATTTAGTGACAAAAAAAATTGGAATAATTCCGGTGCGAATACTGAACAGTAGTAGACGGATCAGTGAAGAAACGAGAGATGGAGTGGGACTTGGGCAACCGTCTCAAACCCAAATCAAGCGGGGTAACAAAATCCGATTCGTAAGTTGGTGGGTCCAAAGTCAAATCCTAAATTTATAAACCGGTCCAATTGAATGTTTCCTGCCAATGCCACCATCATGTTTTGGTGACATTCTTGGAAACATCTTGTATACTTGTTTCACCGGTTTTGATCCCTGTGAAAATCTCTCACCAAATGATGCGTTTTGATTTTATTATAGAAGATTTAGGTTCTGTGCTGAGCTTGAACAAAGAATGTCAAATGCAAAGAGGAATTTTTATTTACCAACTTGTATATACAACCTGACAATTGATATTTGGATGACTCGAAGATTAACAACTTATGGGTACAAAGTATACCATAATTTAATCAATTATGCAATTTGAACACTAGTAGCTATGCTTCGAACTCAAACTATGTTGGAATTTAATCTACGACACAACTTGTTTTAAGTGTAAAACTTGAATCTAATCAACAGCAATGCTTCTGAATAAGAAACACAACATTGGAATTTAATCAATGATGCTAGACTTGTAGAACAACACTGGAATTCAATCAATGGTGCTATACTGAATAGAGATGCACGCCGGAATTTTATCAACGACGGGAATCTAAGAAGCTACAACTAAAATGCAGCAAAGTAAAGATAAAATAAAGATAATTGTCATGTTGATCTGGGGTATCTTTTCTCAATGGTAGAGCTACGGCATTTATAGAGTAGACTGATTGTTCCTCAGTCGGTCGTTCTTTCTTGGGCACTACTCTTTGCATTCTCTACATTTTCCACTCCTTCTTGATAACCTTATCCTTTGACAACCACTTCCTACTTTGTCAATGATGCTTGTGCAGCTTATTCCCCAAGCAAATAACCGCTCGTCTTTATTTTTATGTGTATTTCTCATAGCAATTATTCTTGCTTGAATTCTAATGCCAATTTCGCTTTATCTTCAAATCTAATGCACTATCCTTGTAGCCCGACACGTGGCAATTAATCTCTTGACTGTCGACTCTAGAGTTTGCTTCTACAATCTCGTCGAGGCTCAGCTCAAGTAGTCTTCACGAAAGATGTTTCACCCAGCTGAAACAGTGTGTTTCACCTAGTGTTCTCTTTAGGAAATTAACTTACAAATGATTCCTGACTTAACCAAAAGTAGGGCTGCGGTGTTGATTAGGCCTTGCGGGATGTTAATCCGGCCCCATGCATAACCAACTCATGGACCTAAGATCTCTAGATTATCTTTGATCAATTCCTTTAATGTGTGCAATTAGTTAGTTTGATTTCCCTTACATTGCTTGAGATCCAATCAATCTAGGTTTAACTTTACTTATCGGTGGCGACTCTAGTATGATATTAAAGCTTTTAAGCATTTTGGATTTTGTAAATTACTTGAATTCAAGAATTTGGAAGATCTTAGGATCCAAGGTGCCCTAACTGGCAACTCTTGATTTGCAAAAGTAGAGGTGCTGTGTATGGTTGGAAGAGAGGAGCTAGGGTCTCTGGTGATGGCTTATTAGCTGTGGCATTTATCTTTAGCAAAGTGCCATCTTATAAATGATACAAAGACTCATGTCTAGATTGACTTGTACTTTTTACTCATTGAAAATATTATGGAGTATGCAATTTGATTTTCTTTTTTATTGGAGATTCCTGAAACTTTCACAATATACAAAACTTGACACGTAGACTCAATTATATTTTTGTCATGACTTTTCGGCTAAAAAAATAGAAATGGAAATCAAATGGTAATTCATTTTGAAATTTGTGTTCTTTTATGTTGTTACTTTACCCGTGAGTTTTATAGTATTTCTCTACTACATTAGAAATATGGACTTATTTTATCTTATAAGCGTCTACAAATATCATATATCAAAGTAAAATCATTAACAATAATTATTCATAATCTCTTTAATTAATACATAGTGGGGCCGGATCTCAAGGCTCTTGCAGAGGCCCAGCCTACCCACTCATCTAACCTCGAATTTTTATCCAGGCCCACCTCATGGTCCTAAAACTTCATCCAATATTCCAAAAATTGCGCAAGTGAATTTATCTAAATCATTTGATGGACTATCTTCTCCTAAAGGCTTTATTGTCGCCTTTTTATACCATTTCAAAATTATTTCTCTTATTTTAGATGTTGCTAATGGAGATATCTTGTATCAGTTGATAGTGTTGAGTTTGATCGATTTTTTTTTAATGAAACAATTGGCTTATGATTTTGGATCTTCGATTTTTCATTTAATAAATAATCGACCCCTTTATTTGCTAGTGAAACATGCGTGTGGCTCAACCATAAGATTCCATTTTAATTTCACTATCCTGTATCATTTGTTAATAGCTCATGCTTATCATAACAGTCACTTCCACTGGTTGTCAAGTAGCAAAAGTAAATTCAAAATTTGAATATCAAATTATGTCAAATAGATCAGTAACTTATATATTTTCAGTAGTTGTATTGTTCTGACACTTAACCTTTGCATACTTAAAAATTTTCATATCAACAAGCAGTCCCTAAATATACGATAACTTAAATTGTAAAAAAATAAAAACTTCTTCAAATTAGCCAGATTATAACTATGAGAAATTTCAAAAAGCCTACAACTCCAGAATGTCATCCACATAAAATGGGCAAAATTTATAAACCAAAATCATAGTCAATGAGTATATTTTCTTGAAGAGTTAACCGTGGCGTTTGATGAGAACTTTCAATTTTTTTGGTCGTCCTCTCTTTGATGAGTTAGAAAAAATGTCGGAGTTGGCTCCTACTTCGACCATTTCTTTAGTTGATATTTCGATATTGCGAGCGAAGAGCAACCAACCAGGCCGGGCCAATCTCGATTGGGGCAAACGATACATTGCTAATATGCTTTGAGACTTCGTAGGGAAGCAACGCTATGGACACGTGGCGCCCGTTTTTCTGTAGCCGATTCCTTGTCCATGTCCGACATTTCAAGTATCCTTATTAGGACAGCTAGCCACGTGTCAAACGAGAGACTTATCATGCGGCAGTGTGTCCACATAAGATAATCGACTGCCGCATTGTTTTATGCTGACCTAAGCTTCATACGCCTCGACCCCTTATGCCTGGACTTTTCTGGAACGAATTTTTATTTCAGAAATAGGTCTAGAACAAAAATAAAAAATAATTATTTTTTTATTTTTTCATTTCTGGAATAGAAATAGAAAATAAAAAAATTTCTCATTGCTTATCCTCGCTATTAGCTAGCCATCCACCTGCCTTGCCCACCACTAGTTGCCGGCCACCGCCAACTGCCCCCCGCCATTCGTTGCTACTTGGGGGGAAATTTTTTTTTCTCATTATTAAATGAATTTCTATTGTAAAAATAGAAATTTTGTGTCATTATCAAATGTGTATTTTTGCTCAAAACTCATTTAAGAATAGAAATAGAAAAATTTATCTTTATTCAGAAACCAATTCCTAGCCAAAATAGTTGTTATTTGTGCTCTAAACATTGCAGTTGTTACCTAACTTTTGCTGCCTTTAGGACAATCAAATCATATTTCTCTCTCACACACACACACATATATATATGCTAATTAAGATCATGTTGCGAGCCTTAACAAAATCCTATTTATTTGTACGGTTTAATTGAAAGTGCAATGATGTTTTTGAGACTTATGTTGACTTACTTATTGTAAAAGAAAGCAGGTCAATTTGATGTAGATGTCATAAAGCACAGATATTTGCTAGGCCATTATGCAAGTTCTATAATGGTTATCATTGCATGCTAGCCGCCACATCCAATTTTTTGTGATATTTAGACCTGTCAATTATTAAAGCAAGTTTGTCGAAAACAAAATCAAAACTAAACTATCCATCGATAAGTTTAGTTCTCGGTTCCAATAACTAGCAAGGCAACCTAAAAGTGAGTTAAAAGCGGCAGGGACCTCCCTCATAATTTGTTCATTTTTCTAGACGTGGCGATCTATATTTTCATGATAGTCAACATCTAGACATCAATCGAAGATATCCTCTTTTGACCATTCACAATGTAGACAATACAATCACATGCATTTAATTTTTTTTCTCCTTTTTGCAAGAAACATGCATTTAATGGCGACATGCTCAAGGTTGAGCATAAGGTGCTAGATGTGGAGCGATTGATTCATTTCTCCAAAGCTCCTTAGGAAAGTTAAAACAAATGCAACCAGAAATTCTAGTTCCTATTTAAATTATAAGAACCACATCTTAATGTTCACATCAAGAATCAAATGTCAACAAATATATCAAGATAGAATTTACTAAAATTGAGCAAATTTCCCAAACTCTACGGCAATAAAATATTTGTGATGAAACAATTAAAATCATATATCTTATTTTATAGAATAACGACAAGGGTGGGGTTATATCCACGCCAATGTTATTTAAAGCACATCTTTTCACCAAATTACTCCCCCCTCCCCTCCTCCCAAATCAACCGTAAAAGATTAGGGAAAAATTCTTTCCATTGGATTTACACAAGTTGTATGGTAAAATGTATTAAGTTTTCTCTTCTCTAGTTGCTATATATTTAGTCGTATTTACTAAGACGCAAGTTTACAGGTAAAGTATATAACTAAATATCTTTTTCTTAAAGATGATAGTTGATTATAATTTGTCGTCGGTATCTATACGTATTTTAAACTAGCATAAGCATGCAATGTGCACACACTCTTGACCATTGTAAGTTTACTTGAAACTCTATTTTGATGTTACGGTATTTTAAAATAAATCCAAATAAAATTCCCTTGCTTCTTTTTTTTTTTACTTGTATGATGCTCATTAAGACGAATTGCAATCAATAGGCTATTGGAATCTGACTCAACAAAAGCTTGGGTTTTGTAATGTAACTAGGAACGATGGCTCTCCATCAGCTTAGTTGAAGTGCAAAATAATTGGATGTCACAAATTGCTCTCTTGCTAGAGCCATGTTTAGTCGGATACAGGCAACGCCGTTGCTTTGGTGGGTGAATAAGGTGGTATAACTTTAGGGTTCGATCTTCTAGGATGTGGCAATTTGAGGATATGTATCGATGCTCGATGTGTGTAGTAGGTGCTATCCCAATATGCCTCAGTATAATTAGTGTCACTTAATCTCAATCACGTAACTTGTTTGCTTTGGAGGTGCAAATTCTTCTGTATTACTCTTTTTGAGGCTTACTACTTTCATTATTTTTTAAGGAAAAACGCATAGTAATCCCAAAACATTTTGAATTTGCGCAATTAGGTCCCTGAATCCATTTTTGAGTAATTGGGCTCTTAAATCATACTCTTTTTTCCTCGATCGAGTTAATCGGTCCATTTGAAAAAATAAATGAAAATGCCGACCTGGCTGTGAACTTTTTGTGAAGTGCTGCAATGGCATCCTACACGGCATTCCACTTGGCAAATAGAGAAAAGTTTAAAAAGAATTCTAAATAGAATGAGTGTGTTCCAATATACAGAAAATAAGAAATCAAGAGAAAAGGAAAATGAGATAAGTAAGAGAAGTGAGGCAGGAGAAGCTACTATGGTGGCAGACATCCTAGGGTCTGCATGGTAACGTTTCTGTTCCTTAGGATTTCTGTTTTTTTGTTCCCCGGAACAAAAAAAGAACATAAATCTGTTTAGTAAAAAATTTGTTCCGGGAATAATTTCTTTATTTTTAATGTTCCCAGGAATAGATTTGGAATAGAAATAACAAAAAAAAGAAGGCCACTTCTTTATTTTTGTTATTTCCCAAAAGATTCATTGCATGGCAATTTCCTTATTTCATTTCTAATTGACAAATGAATTAAATCAATGATTGACCTAGATTGTCATGGATGGATCAAGAGTAAGTAAATTGCATTAGTATAAGGATAGAAGACCTACTTCACCAAGACAAATCGACGACAATCACATAGACATGCGCATGATAAATGGTTCGATTTCTAGTCTATAAGGCTTATCAAGGTGGAGCCAAAAGGATGATCAGACTAGCCATGAGCTTGTGGACTATGTCGGGTCCTCATGACTCTGGCTTGGTCAAAGAGCCGACTCGGGTCGCGGGCATGCGGACCAAAGTGGGTACTCTTGACACCATGAAAGAAACTTTGGGATTGAGATGGGCGACTCGTACCGCGAGCATGCGGTCGGAGTGGTATCCATCTCAACACTATCCTAAATGATCCTATGCGGCCCAGGTCTGGCGGCAGGTTGTGTGTGCAATAGTGTAGTGCTAAATGCAAGGTATGCACGACAGTTTATATCAAACAACACTTCAATAGTTTAAAAATAAACCATACATTCCTACACCACTCTGCAAAACAAAGGTTAGCAAACACTTCCCCTTATACCTCCCATCCTGCAAAAACATTTAACTCCTTAAAGGTTAAGGACGTACTTGGAATCCTCGCTGCCAAACAAAAATATTTTTTCAAATAAAAGAGAAAATCGGCCTAAGTCCACTAAGAGTTTTAACTCACATCCCCAGCGGAGTCACAAACCTGTCACGACCTAAATTTTCGGGTGTGAACCACCTAAGGTTTGGCTAATGGATTGTTAAGCTTAGACTTAACTCGAGCTCTCCCAAGCCCATATCAATTCGCGATTTAGGTTTAAATTCTTAACATGCAGATAGATTTTATCTAGGAGTCACCACTAATCTATTTTTGGTGGGTCGATTAGAAACCCAAGTAAAGTAATGAGATATTTAATTTACTCCTACGAACCAAAGATTCTAGGTACGGGGACTTGGTTACACTAGATTTCTCTAATGCATTTTCGGTACCATTCTTTTATTTTCAAAAATGCTTTTGCAGGCAGCTTAAATTGATTTTAAATCTATCTCCCTAACATGTGAGGCAATCATGCGGGTGCGCAAACCACCAATTTAACACCCAACTAAAGCAGTAAATAAATTGCATGACTTTCCTCATAGCAACGAAAGCATCTGCGTTGTTAGATCAAAATTCACATCAACAATCCTAGATTTGATTTCTAATTAACACACAATCATTCAATTTTTGTTTTCACTGATTTAATGAGAATATAATCCATATGCAGTGCAATGCTTTTAATCTAACATGAAATGATATGACATAGTAGTATAACCAGAACTATATAAATGAGTAAAGTAATTTTTATTTTATTTTATGTTTTCTTAATGAACATGCAATAATTAAATATTCAATCTAAATTAACCAGAATGACCTAATCTTAATGACGGGCAATTTCTAATTAAATGAACCTAGCAACAATCACTAAATGACGTGCGTTTCATGAACCTAACACTATATGACGTGCACATGATTTTTTTATTTTCTTAAAAAGCATGCAACCTATCCTAATATGCAATGATGTGCAAAGAATGCCATAATTCTAATTTTTCTTTTTCTTTTATGAAATTCGAAATTTAAAATTGCCAAATAATTCAACATGCAATTTAAATTAATGAGAAGAAAATATATATCCTAAATTAATGTTTTTGGTCTTTTTATTTAAGAAATTCGAAATAAATTTCCTATCCTAAACATGCAACATAACCTTAAAACCAGTAATATCCTAACATGCATTTAACCTAACTCAAATATTATTTTTTTTTGGGTTTCTCCTTTACAGGAGCAATCAAATAAAGGCATCGAGAACAACACAGCAACAAATCAAGCAAGATATCATCCATGTCCATTTAATTTTGGAAATAAATTGACGAATCGTATCTCGCGCATGAGATTGGATCGGCCAATTTTTAAATAAAATCACATCGTATCTTGAGCGTGAGATCGCATTGGTAATTTTTCCGTGCGATTGCAGGTCGTATTTCGAGCATGAAATCGGACCATTAATCATATGCATGTTGCGAAATTAGGAAGATTTCCTAATTTAGAAGGCTACTCGAGTTACGGATATCATAGCGTATCAGGAATTTTCATCATGTGCATCAACGGATATTTCAAATAGGAAACAAAATATTCGAAAATCAAATAAAACAAAATTTTTACCTAATCCGAATACTGATTTCCAAATTTGGACTTTGCGTAATCGGACTGAGATCACAATCGGTGGGCAACAGGGTGATGGATGGCGGCTAGCGGTGGATCGTGGTGGTGATCCGCTGCAGACGGCGGTTCAACTTGGACAGCAGCGAAGATGGTGGACTCACGGTGATGCCTCAATGATTTGAGACAGGTGACGGCTCACGAGGCGGTGGAGAGGCGCACAACTAACTCCCAGCCTTTCGGCAGAGACTTCTCGGAATGCCTGCAACACTAGAAACTTGCGAAGACGATTATGAGCAGGTGTAAACCTTTCTTTGTTTTCTTTTTATATATATGCACCAAGATCTATGGTGGAGGATGATGACTCAATGGAGATTCCCTTGCTATGTGTACCCTCCTCAAGGTCCAGACGGTGGAGAAATTTTGACTGGCTTCGCTGGGATTTAAGGCATGATAATCAAGATTCGATGGACACAAAGAATGGCCCACCAAGGGACACACTTTGCTGGACGCTCTCCTTGCTTTATGAACCTTCTGTTTCGAACGTGTCTCCCTATTGTGTTCCACGAGAACTGCAAAGAAAGACCAGTATTCGTCGTTGCTGGGGATTCCACAAATGGCCTAATAGGCCACACAGATGCGACTTGCGTCGGGGATGCCTATAGAGATCTTGAACATCAACTCGTCGCTGAAGCAAAACAGCAACAAAATATATGCAATCGAGGACTTGTGTGTGAATTCCCTCGAGAGAGAAAGGAGATGAAAGTGAGATGTTGATGGAGGGCGTGAATCTCCACGGTAGCAAAAATAATTTGACTTTGAAGATTTAGTGGGCAATGGGATCTTCAATTGGCTAGGGGCGGGTCTCCTTCTTCACGATTTCTCCTTCATGTGTAGAACGTCCGCTCTCTCTCCATTCTTTGCTCATCTCAGAATTGTGGCCGTGTGTTTCTATTGTGTGTCCTCCCTCAAAACCCTACGCATATTAATCTATCTATAGGCCACGGATTAGGGTTTTTAATTTTTCAAAACCATATCCACAAAAATTTATTTTCCAAACGCGATATTTGCATTTCCAAACACAATATTTGTTTTTGAATTGAAATCTCACAAAGATAAATCCGTAAAATCTCCCCGAGGATACGGGCTTGGGCCAATTTGCTCTCTTCGTGAGCTTAGCCCGACTCATCAAATTAAAGTTTCTGAAGCATTAATTCAAACCTATCCGTCACCAGCCCAATGTAAATGTAAATTAAAAATAAATGCACCTAAAACTATATGCTATGCAATTAACTAATTTTTTCAGGGATAAAATTAACCCCTAATTTTTAATGCAATAAATAACTAAACAAGTCGCCAAAATTTAGGTGTCAACATGTCTGATGAGTATCGAGTTTTCTTTCACATACCTTACTGCAAGTCCTTATGATATTTGTGTGCCTAATGCTTGTACTTTCAATACTTAGTTGTTTTATTACCACATTGTACTTTGATAACTAGTTTGTTAATTTTCTTTCTAGAATGGTTAGGATTAGTTCGGGATTATAATAAACCCCTCGCGAATATATGCATGATCACTTGGCGACTTTTATATCTTAAGGTCATAATTGGTAAAAACACGCTTGACTACTTAGACAATAACCTTTCAAGTTAGTGGTACCACAAGGGTTTTAATAGTAACATTAGCATAATTAAGTCCTTGAACTTTAAAATTTTGGTTGTGGAGGAATCGATATGATCCTTCCATGTCTTGATTGGTTTTTAACAGACCCCAAATAAGTTAGTGGCAACTCCAAGAGTTACTTAGGCCATTAAAGAATTAAAAAATGAAAAATCTAACGTTGCGTGATGTATGAGCTTTGGAAAGCCTACACTTTTATTGATGGTCTGGTTGGGTTTGACATTTGATGGACTATTTGGACCATCATTTTGATGAATCGTTTGGACCATCTTTCAAGCAATACTTCTAGACTCTTTCCCAGAAACTAAATTTTTTGGAGGGTCACGTAAACAATGCTTTGTTATTAAGTCTTCGCTCATGCACCCCGAAAAACTAGAGATTATAAACTAATCCTATCTAGGGTGCATCTAAATCTATGCATATTATGATGATGAAACTAATCCAAGATATTCTAACCATTTACTAAAAGGTGATGCTAAGTCTAATTTGATTTTATTAATTATAATTTAAGCTAGATTATTTGTTAAAGTTTAAACCAGATAAATAAAGTAGGAGTGCCATAATTTTCATACGACATTCGCTTGAGTGCCATAATTTTTTCACTTATTTAAGTGCCACATATTTGAAAAATCGATAATTTAAGTGCCATCGGCAATTATTTTATTTGACCTGGACACCAGTCATCCTATATAGCATCGTCACCACCAACATGGACAATTTTTATAATTTTTTTGCTCACTCATATATCACAAATTTGAAAAATCGATCATTTAAGTATTATCTACAATTTGCTTACCCTGTAAATCTACTATCAGCCTACCCTAGATCTAGTGAGAGCCTTCATGCCCTCACCTAGGGTCAACTAGGCCATCGTAGCCTTACCTTGAAGGCCCTCGCCCACAGTCAATGATGGCCTTGCCTAGGGCCTTCACAACACTACTGGCCGAGACTGAGGCCTTTGCGCCCATCTCACAGAAAAGAAAAAACACGGAAAAAAGATAAATAAAAACTAAAAAAGTTCTAATTTTTTTTAAAGAAAATACAAAAAATCCACATAGGATAATTTGCCGGAAATGACACTCAAATGATTGATTTTACTTTGATGTGACACTTAAGCGAGTCAAAAAAAAAATTACGACACTCAACTAAGTGCTGTGTGAAAATTATAACACTTATGTTATACTTGTCTCAAGTCTAAATTAGCCTAAGTTCATTAACTAAACTAGCCTACTTAAATCCAAGCTAACACTAATTAAACTCCTTGAGACGCCACCTTAGCTCTTAGCTGCCGATCTTGAAGCTCTCTATCATCATCAGTTTCCACCATCCATTTCATATAATTCATACATTCACTCAAAATAAATCATCAATAGACTCGTACAAATCAATCAAGAAATTTGGCTTGGGAATTTGATTTCTCCCATGCAACTCGATTAGCCCCATCACCTCCTAATCAAATTAGGGGTTCATTGATTAAAGTCAATGGTTATTAACCCCATTTGTGTTCACAAAGCAGTTATAGGTTAACGTCATTAATCTCTAACTAGGTTCTAATCCCCCGTCTAAACTACCCACCGAAGGACAATCATATGTAGTCTATCATACACCTAATCATCCACATGCAAGACCAACTAAGTCATGCAATTAGGCTGATTATCCTTAGGAGTCAAGCAAAGAATTAGTGAACCAAGAGGGCCACTTCTAAATTTTTATCCTCATCTGCCTGATTTTGTTTTAATCTGACTAAGGGCCTTAATGATGCCAAAATTGAATGAAATTAGTGGCAATCGAAAGCTTAGAGAGTGTAGTTTAATGTTCATTAAGATCATTTTCCCCAATTGTGAGCTGAATTTCTCAATTTAACCCAACTACGTTGAATCATACTTGGTTATGATCTGACTTTTGAAAAATAAGGGAAACTTTTTTAAGGAGCTAAATGCTCACCAAATTTAACAAACAACTAGCCCTGCATGTTATCTTCAAATTTCGTGTTTTAAAGATTTTGCAAATAAGCCCCCCATCTTAGACAAAATTAAATATTTCCCAAAGGATTCAAATGTAAACAGTTTTGTAGGCCAGTAAGGAACTTGTCCAATTCATTGCAAAAATGGCCCCCCTAGACTCTATATATATATGAAACTTTGTAGATTTATAATTAAGGTCTTGCTCAACAACTTTTGTTTTTTAACTTTTTGCAAAAAAAGACATCCAAGTTCCTCAAAATTGCAAAATACGTCCAAAGCACATAGGAATAAATTTTTCACATCAAACATTTTACTAGATTGAGCTTGTACCTTTTTGGACCAAATAAACTTTGACTATTACAAAATTTATATAATGAGAGAGCTTATTGGCTAAAATTGTTGTTTTAGACAATTTTTTGAAATTTGAAACACAAAAAAAAAAAAAAAGAATAAGAAAAATAGACAAACACTTGAAAGTTTTTTAGAAAAAGCTTTGAATCTTCAAACTCAAATTCAAGTATATTCAAGCATATTCAAACGCATTCAACCTAATCTCTAGAAAAATAGTGTATCTTCAACTTGCTCTCAAGAACATTCATCAATTTCTTCGAACATTCAACATCAAGCAAATCCTAATCTACTCATACATTAATGAAATAATTCAGAAAACATCATCAAATCACTCCTAATCAACATTCACCTAACATGAGATCATCCTAAGCTAATAAATTATCAAAATGAACATTGAGGACTACATAAGGTCATTTGGTCGAACATGAAATTAGGATAGAATTATATAAATTCAAGCAATAAACTAAACTAGGCTAATTTCCCAAGAATAACTATCTTAACATAATAATTCTAATAAAAACGACATGCAATTTGGCCAAATCAACTTCTATAGACAAGTAAAACATTCGGCTATCCTAGAAAATTATGATCTCAAAACTTCTTAACATGCAATAGAACATCTATTCTATGAAAGTAATACTAATATAT
Organism: Eucalyptus grandis; assembly: GCF_016545825.1. NCBI lineage: Eukaryota > Viridiplantae > Streptophyta > Magnoliopsida > Myrtales > Myrtaceae > Eucalyptus > Eucalyptus grandis. The sequence continues at coordinate 2,550,626 of NC_052617.1, read as the reverse complement.
GATCTAACTTCTAACTGTCAAATTTTGTCACCTCATAGTTGGAATTGAATATAGATCAAAGATTTTCCTTCAACTTTGAACTATGTTCATCCTTTCATCTTTGGATGATCACATGAAATTGATGACTAAGGCATTATTGGACCTACCTTTGATTATTGGAATTGGGTAAGCAATCTCAAAATTGATCAAAACTTAGGGAAACAACAATGACCAAAACCTTATGGACACAATGGGAAGCTTAATTGCAAGAGTTGATTTGCAAGGAATGGTTGGAAGGAAATCAAAATTGATGAAATTGCAACGAGGAAGAGATTCCAGTGTGAAGCACAACCTTTGGTAGAGAGAGAGAGAGAGAGAGAGAGAGAGAGAGAGTTTGTGGAACTGAAAATTTTAGTGAGAGAGAATTGTGTTCATAGTGAATGGCACTTAATGTGAGGGGAAGACGATGTATCTTGCATTTTGATGGGAAAAATTCGGATATATGATGCAATCTTAGCCTTTGATTGATCTTATGGCTCATGTTGATCCCTTAATGACTAAGATAACTCCCTATTGGCTGCAATTTTAACACATGGATAGATGACTTTCCACTTTAGATGTTAGGATTGAGAGGCTAATGAATGCTTTTAATTTGCAATCAAATGACATGGCAAGGGTGATTTAGTAATTTTAGGTTAATGGCAATTTTGTAACTTTTGCAATGTAAGGAGAGAGGGGGCTGGCCATGCTTGACAGTTTGGCCCAATGGGTTTGGTTTGGTTTCAGGGTCACTCGGGACCAACTGATTATTTTTTGTCTCATTTTTTGTGTTCTTTAAAAGGACAAATATATTATTTCAAATTATATATCCATCAATGATGTGACATTCAGCAGTCAAACTATGAATACCAATACATATCAAATATAAGTATAAGTAAGTAACAATGGATATTTCACACTTGCTAAAAGCAACAAATCATAAAAACGAACATATGATGCAGGGGAACAGAGGCAAGCAAAGCCAAGGTGAGTGATGAGTTTTTTTTTTTTTTTTTTTTTTTTTTGTCAAATAAGGGTTGGGTTTCTTTCTATTTTTTAACTTACAAAGCAAATTGAACTATGAAGAGAATAGAGAAGGAGGCACTAGGGGTTTAGAGTAGACAAAATCTTATAATATAATATATCATATATCATATATTATCATATGTACAAGGTTGATCCGAATTGGACCAACCCTAAACTTCCAAGTTCGATGGCCAACTCACATAGTGCAAGGTTCGAGGATCTTGAGATCAAGCACTAGCGCAATCCTTCTAGGAGCTGGACCGACCGAGTTGGGTTGGTCCACAGTTGACCTTGGATCGATGCTCACCGCTAATAACTATGAAACATTGATCAAACTTCTTTTTTTAAAAGGAGCACTCATTTTGACAATTGTAATTATTGTGGAAAAGAAAATGTCAAACATGCAAGTTATGACTCTCGATTTTATATGTATTCATGCATGGAGGAACTCGCAGCAAAGAAGCATCATCATTAACACCAACTTTTTGGATTGTTATCAAGTCAGTACCAGCATGCCCAATTACTTAATTCGATAGGAAGAATCGAGGCATGATGTAGTACCAAAAAAAAAATAAAACATGTAAACAAATGAAAAGGAGCCAATGTCGTGAATGATTAGACTCCGGTCACAATAGAGCTCACAAAGTTTCAAATCTCACTTAATGATTAAGAGTCAAGTGCCAACCGCCAATCGAGTGACAATAACTGGAAAAAAAATAGATGAATTGATGAACATGCAATAAACTATTTGTTCATTTAAATTTTGAAGAGCATTAGCTTTGTTTAACCTAAATTCCTTAATTCGATTCTACACCATCACCAGCTATGTCAATATATATACTTATAATTTTAGAAATTAAGGGAATATCAAAATTAATAATGATAAAGGTGGCTCACCAAGACGAGATTACATGGCTTGTGTATTATCTAGATGATGTACACGTTAGGTGCATTGGATAGAGAAAGAGATATGATCATGGATAATTGATGATATTAACCCCGTTTTGACTTTAATGATAAGTTGAAAATTGTATTGTATTTTTCAATAAATCATTAATTATCTTATGATGATTTAATGGGAATACTTATAATGGGAATACTGAACACTAGTGGATGGGATCAATGAAGAAACAAGAGATAGAGTTGAACTTGGAAAACTGTCTCGCGGGTCAAAACCAAATCAAGCGGGCTAATAAAATCCTATTCATGAGTTAGTGGGTCCAAAGTCAAGTTGGCCTAAATTTTTAAGTCCGGTCCAATCGAATGTTTCTTGCCAAGGGGGCTAGATACTGGCATATATGTTTGGTCCAGGTTCACGCTGGCGCGCGTAAGTGGAGTCATGCACCCCACATGGGAAAATGGTTATGTTGATCGATAACGTCGCCAGATAAGTGTTTTGGCAAAATTCTTGAAAGCATCATGTGTACTTGGAAAATTAACTTACAAATGACTCGTGACTAAACCAAAAGTAGGGCTGCGGTGCCCAAAAAAGGCATCTTAGGATGTTAATCTGTCCCACGCGTAACTGACTCATGGACCTAAGATTTCTAGATTGCCTTTGACCAATTCCTTCACGCATGCAATGAGTTGGTTTGATTTCCCCTACACTACTTGAGATCTAATTGGTCTAGGTTTACCTAAATTGATCAGTGGTGACTCTAGTCTAGTATTTTTAGTTTGTAGTCAAATTTTATTTTGTAAATTATTCGAACTTAGGATTTTGGAAGATCATAGAATCCAAGGCAACCCAAATCGGCGACTCCTGGTTTGCAATATTAGAGGTGCTCCATCTGATTGGAAGAGAGAGGAGTTAGGGTCTTTAATGACGGCTTATTAGCCATTACATTTATCTTTACCAAAGTGCCACTTTATAAATGATGAAAAGACTCGTATCTAGATTGACTTGTACTTTATGCTCAGAGAAAATATTAAGGAATATGCAATTTTATTATTATTTTTTAATTCGAGACACCTGAAATTTTCGTAATATACAAAATTTGACACATAGACTCAGTTATAATTTTTTCATGACTTTCTGCTAAAAAAAAGAAATGGAAATCAAATAAAATTCATTTTGGTGTTTGTGTTATTTTAAGGTTGTTGCTTAATCACTGAGTTCTATAGTATTTCTTTGCTATAATAGAAATTCGGGATTATCTTATCTTATCAGCGCCTACAAATATCATATATCAAAGTAAAATCATTAACAATAATTATTCATAATCGCTTTTAATTAACACATGGTCGTGCCCCGTCTCAAGGCTCTCGCCCAGGCCCAACTTGCCCACTGATTCGACACCGAATTTTTGTCTAGGCCCACCTCATGGTCCTAAACCTTCATCCAATATTCCGAACATCGCACCAGCTAAAATTCATCAGCCAACGTGCGAGAACAAATTCTGCAATTGCAACCTACTATCTTCTCATAAAGGCTTTTGGTCATGTTTTTATACCATTTCAAAATTATTTATCTCGTATTTTCTATGTTGCCAATGGAGACATCTTGTATCAGTTGATAATATTGAGTTTGATCGATCTTTTTTTATGAAAGAATTGGTTTATAATTTTGGATCTTCAATTTTTCATTTAATAAATTACCAATGCCTTTAAAGTTTGCTAATGAAACATGCATTGATACGACCATAAGATTTTATATTACTTTCACTATCCTGTATCGTTTGTTAAAAGTTCAGTATTATCATGACCATCACTTATGCTAGTTACCAAGCAGTGAAAGCAAAACTCAAAATTGAATATCAAATTATATCAAGTAGATTTGACTTGTATATATTTTCGACAATTGTATTATTTTGACACTTAACCTTCCCATACTTAAAATCTTTTCACTATCAACAATGGGGCCTTTAATATACTATAACTTGAAATGTAAAAAAAACAAACACTACAAATTTGCTAGATTATAGCTACACTTTTGTTTTTTTTGAAAATGCCTGCAACTCAAGAACATCCTCCACATCAAATGGCTAAATTTATAAATTGAAATCACGCTCAATGAGTATATTTTGCCGAATAATTAACCGCAGCGTTTAATGATAATTTTTTATATTTCATTTTTTTTTGGCCGTTCGCTCTTTGATGAGGTTAAAAAAAATGACCGAATAGGCTCCAATTTTGACTATTTTTCTAATCGATACTTCGATATTGCGTACGAAGAGCCACCGACCAGACCGGGCCAATCTCGATCGGGGCAAACAATATATTTCTAGTATGCTTTTTAACTTATTGGGGAGAAGCGACGCAGTGGACACGTTGCACCCCTTTGTCTAGACCCGATCGCGTCTCTCCTCAAGTACCCACCTTAGGAGAAGCAGCGACGTGTCAAAATGAGGGATTTATCATGCGGCAGTGTCCACGTCAGGTGACTGACGCATTGTTTGACGTTGACCTTATCTTCAGACGCCTCGGCCCCATAATGCCCGGATCTTCCATTAAACATTGCAGTTGTTACTTAACTTTTGCTGCCTTCACGACAATCACATCACTCTTGACTTTGACTTGGGAATCTCTCAGTGCCATCCATCGATGCATGGGGAGGGAGACCAAAATTCATAGAAAATTCATAGAAAGAAAAGTCTGATGGGGAGACGTAGAGAGGACGGTGGAGGGTGGCAAGTCTTGGATGTGCAATAGTGGGCGGAAATTCCTAAAAAGAAAAGGCAGACGAAAATCCATAGAAACAAAAGTATGATGGGAAGACGTAGAGAGGACGGTGGAAGGTGGCATATCTTGGACGTGCAATAGTAAAATTCCTAGAAAGAAAAGGGAAACGAAAATCTATAGAAACAAAAGTTGATGGGGAGACGTAGAGAGGACGGTGGAGGGTGGCATGTCTTGGACGTGCAATAGTGGGCAAAAATTCCTAGAAAGAAAAGGGAGACAAAAATCCATAGAGTCTGAAATTTGAGATCAATAGTGGGAGATGAAAATTCATAGTAAGAAAAGTCTGAAATTTGAGATCTCAAGCCAAGTATAGTTACTCTAATTTTAACACTGGAAGAGAAATTTCATAAGAAAAAAAAAAAAGTGACAGGTCATCCTCAAACATTCCAATAGTGATCCATAAATGACACCGGCGAGGGGAGGCATGTATGTATGTATGTATGTATATGCTAATTAAGATTATGTCGCAAGCCTTAAAAAAAATCCTTTTCACTTGTATGGTTTAACTAAAAGTGCAATGGTGTTTTTGAGACTTATGTTGACCTACTTACTGTAAAAGAAAGCGGGTAAATTTGATGTAGAATTCAAAAAGCTGAGTAATTTGCTAGGCTATTATGCAAGTTCAATAATTATTATCATTGTCATGCTAGTAGCCACACCAAATTTTTCGTCACATTTATACTTGTCAGTTATGAAAGTGAGTTCGTTGAAAATAAAATCAAAATGAAACTATCTATTGATAAGTTTAGTCTCCCGTTTTAATAAAAGGCAACGCAACTGAAAAGCGAGTTAAAACCGGTCAGGACCTCCCTCATAGTTTGCCCCTTTTTTCTGGACACGACGATCCATATTTCACGATAATCAACGTCTAGAGATCAATCCAAAATATCCTCTTTTGACCATTGACCATGATCACATGCATTTAATGGGTGACTTGCTCAGGGTTGACCATAAGGCGCCAAACCTTTCTAAATGAGGAGCCGTTGATTCATTTTCACACACTATTCAATTGTATATATATATATATATACACATGTATACATACATATATAGTGGTTAACTTAATATTTCTTATCCTCTATGTAGCACCCTAGATCCTGATGGCTATCTAGTATCGGAGCCAAGAGGGAGGTATATTGGTTAACTTAATAGTTTCTTTTAATATGTTTGTCCAATTTGGCTGGAACCTTCCTTCGATAAGATGTATTGGTAGTAAAACCCAGTAGGGTAGTAAGTCCATTGGTCAACTCTAGTTGGTAGCCTAGTAAGTCCATTGGTCAATTTCTTTAACTCTTGTCTACAAAAGTTCACTATAAAGCCATAATTTCATATTTTGGGATTAATGCTTTTAAACATAGTCCAAAAGGAGAAACTCTTTTACTCCAATCTGATATCACTAGAGCCAACATCATTATTCCTAGATCTATAAATTGGAATGATATTATTTTACCCAAACAATGGGAGCTAGAAGACCAAACTCCTCCCAAGGTTGTTCATAATAGTGAACCAACAAATATAGTCCAACATCCTGAAAGGAAAAGTAACCATTCAATTCCCAAGAATATCATTTTATATAAGATCCATTCCTTCCTCTTCCTCTAGGAGATCAGTTGATCTCCATCCAAGCCTCCCTCCTATGATTATTCTTCCACCAAAAAATCATGATGGGGCTACAACTTCTAATCGACCCAATAATCTCAGTGTTAGGGGTCTTGATAATCGGTTTGGAATTCTCAGGCCTATTTATCAACAAGACCAAAAGGAACAAAACTTGGATAACCCAGACTCTTTTCATCACTCTTCTACTTACTCACAATTAGTAGATCCCAAGGTTCTTGTTCTTGAAAAGAATTTGAATCTAACGGTGAGTTTTTAAATGAAGAATTTAATTCGGAAGAAAACAAAGAAATTAGACAATGATTTTTTAATACTTTTCATAAACAAGCCAAAAGAATTAAAGAAAAAATATTATGTCTCTTTGTGAATTTACAACTAGTTTTACAAGTAACCGCTTTCCAACAGTTATTATCTTCAATCTCAAACTACTTCCGGAGACTTCAATACCATGCCAATAAATGTATTGCCTTATCCACAGCATTGTCGGCACCAAACCCTTGAAGCCGTCTCCATTCTTATCGCTTTGCTCTCAAGCAATTACTAATTTCGAACCCTTGATATCTCTGATAACTTGCAAATTAGGTTTAATGGGCTTTCCTTTTATTTTAGGCCCGATAAGCCAATTTTGGTGCAAAAGAGGCAATTAAGTCGAGACGTAGAATCTAGGGAGCAATCTAGTATGTGATTTAAAAGATAACCTCACATCTACGATTACACTTTGTATGGGGCTATATAAGCCTCAACATAATTAATTGTAAAGAATCTGCATTCAATAACACTTAATAAAATTTTATTATTCAATTTATCGATTTATCATTCTTATTTATAATTCTTTATTCTTTCGGTTCAATTAGCGTTAGTAACTCATTCCATACGCATTGTTTCTTATCCAAGTCATCACGGAATCCAATTAACTCAAAAGGCCACGCGTTTTCACATTCCCCATTCACCGGGGAGACGATATCTCACCGACCGAATTGACGCGTGTGAGTGTATAGTGCATGGACGGTCGGTGGACGCCATGGTCAATGTTGACCACAAGGCGACAAACCTTTCTAGATGCGGAGCCGTCAACATTTTCACACACTATTCTGCCGTGTGTATGTGTACATGTGTGTGTATATATATATATATAACATATATCCTCGCCGAGATTCACTGCACCCGCCATTCGCCCCCGAGTCCTAATGGCTCCGCCATCCTCGCTCCTTCTCCCTCTCTTCCTCTTCCTCTTCCTCCAATCTTGTTGGCTCTCCACCTCGGCGCTGCCCAGCCTCGCCAAACGCGCGTCCCTCTCCGTGGACAACCCCGACGACCTCCTCGTCTCCCCCTCTGGCGCCTTCTCCGCTGGCTTCTTCCCCGTCGGCCACAACGCCTACGGCTTCGCCGTCTGGTTCAGCGACCCCCCCTGCACCGGCGCCGCCTGCACTCCCGTCTGGATGGCCAATCGTCAGGCCCCTGTCAACGGCCGCCGCTCTGCCTTATCCCTCCTCGACTCGGGCAACCTCGTCCTCACCGACGCCGGCGCCGAGGTCTGGTCTTCCGGCACCAGCTTCCCCTCTGCCGAGCTCTGCCTCAACGACACCGGGAACCTCTTCCTCACGGATGACTGGGGCGGCGTCCTGTGGCAGAGCTTTGACTCGCCGACCGACACCCTGCTCCCTCAGCAGCCACTCGCCAGAAACACGTTCTTGATCTCCGCTCGGAGCCGGCACAACTACTCGACCGGGTTCTACAAGCTTTCCTTCGGGGACAACGGTGTCCTCGGCCTCATCTTCGATATCCCGTCGCCGTTGTACCCGTACTGGCCGAACGCGTGGGTCCTGGGCAATCAGTCTGGCCGATCCCTTTACAACAGCAGCCGTATCACTGTGCTCGACCCCCTCGGCCGCTTCCAGTCCGCCGACAACTACTCGTTCTACACCTCCGATTATGGCGTCGCGGCTACGCAGAGAAGGATGACCCTCGATTTCGATGGCAACTTGCGGGTCTACAGCCGCGAGCCGGGCTCAACTGTCTGGGCCGTAACGTGGGAGGCAATCAGCAGCATGCCCTGCTTCATCCACGGCGTGTGCGGCAACAATAGCCTCTGCAGCTACGACCCGGCCAAGGGTCGGAGCTGCTCCTGCTTGCCTGGGTACGTCCCCAAGGTCCCGGGCGACTGGTCGGCCGGTTGCGTGCCCGATTTCACCTTCTCCGACGGGTGCGTCCCCGACGAGTTCAGGTTCGTGAAGCTCCAGCACGTCGATTTCTTTAGCTACAACTTCGACACCATCTCTAACACCACTCTCGCGAAGTGCCGGCAGATTTGCCTGAGCCTGTGCAACTGCCGAGGATTCGTGTACTACTGGTCGGGCTCCGGCGGCACGTTCGATTGCTACCCCAAGATCGAGCTCCTGAATGGCCACAACTTGTCCAGGTTCGACGGCGAGTCCTTCATCAAGTTCCCCAAGAATATGACCTTCCCCGTGGACCAGCTGGTGAAGAGTAGTCAGTACAGTTGCCCTCCCACCCCGGCGGTGAAGGTCTTGGACAGGAGCAAAGACCGTGGGTTGAGCTTCATGCTCTGGTTCGCCTGTGTTGTTGGGGGGATTGAGATCTTGGTGGTGTTCTTGGTGTGGTGCTTCCTGATCAGGATCCAGCAGGACGTCACTTCTGCGCACCAGAGCTACCTCAACGCCGCAGCCGGGTTCAAGCGGTTCACCTATGATGAGCTCAAAAAGGCAACGAGGAATTTCAGCAAGGAGATTGGGAGAGGCGCAGCCGGGATCGTGTACAAGGCCTTATTGCCGGATGATCGGGTCGTCGCCGTGAAGGTGCTCAGCAATGCCACAACTGGAGAGGCCGATTTTCTGGCCGAGGCTAGCACGATCGGGAGGGTGAACCACATGAATTTGATCGGGATGTTGGGTTACTGTGCCGAGGGAAAGCGCAGGCTATTAGTATACGAGTTCATGGAACATGGATCGCTGGCACAGAACTTGTCGTCACCTGAGCTTCATTGGGAGAGGCGGTTTGACATTGCGGTGGGCACCGCGAAGGGTTTAGCTTATCTCCACGAGGAGTGCTTGGAGTGGGTTCTGCATTGCGACGTGAAGCCTCATAACATACTCTTAGACTCCGACTACCAACCCAAAGTTGCGGATTTTGGGCTTTCCAAGCTAATGGACCGGGGAAAGGTGAGGAATTCCAACTTCTCGAGAATTAGAGGAACCCGAGGATACATGGCTCCTGATTGGGTCTCAAATCTGCCCATCACGTCCAAGGTGGACGTCTATAGCTACGGGATCGTCATGTTAGAGATGGTGACTGGAATTAGCCCGATGACGAGTGTCGATTCATTGGAGAGCGGAGGGGATGCCAAGAAAATCCAGCTTGTCCCATGGGCGAGGAATAAGATGAAGGGACCGGGGAGGACGGGATCCCGTCTGGAAGAGATGGTGCATCCTGCGCTCAGGGGCGATTACAACTTGAAGCAAATGGAGGTCTTGATCGAGGTCGCGCTCAAGTGCGTGGAGGAAGATAAAAACACCAGACCCACCATGAGCCAAGTGGTGGAAATGCTTCTTAGGCACGAGAATGATGGTTAGATTAGGGTGCAAGTGTTGTGAGATTGATTCAGGTGCTATTTCTCCAGTCACACGTCATGGCTGCTTCCTAAAAATTTTAAATCTGCCATGGCTCGCCATTATCTTGTTCCTTGAAAATATGAAATTTATTGACACCTCATTTTAGCCGACAAGTCACATAATAAAAACCCGAGAGATTCTTGATTGCCACATGGCTCATTTATGGGGCAAAAAGTAAGATTAGAGTAGGACTGACAAAAAAAAAAATAGAGTGCATTTTAACATTTTTCAAGTTTCATCCCGTTTTCTGTTTAAATGTAGACATTAATTCCTTCAAAAATTCAAAGTTGACCTTTGAGGTGATTTTGGTCAACCCCTAATGTCAACCCGTCAACATTTTTTTCAAAAAATTGAAAACTTCAAAAAATCATCAATTCAATCCGTATTAAGATTTACTCTTCTGAAGGTTAGATGTGTTTATTCAATCTATTTTAGTTGCCTTTGTATGACGATGGTGTAGAGGAAGCCAAACCGAGGTGCGCACTGCAAATGCCAACACTGTAGTTATTAGAGAAGAAATTTTCAACATATGCTCATCATTGACGACACTGCGACATCTAGTGATTGGCCACTAATTATTTTGCTTGAAAATCTATTTTTTTGGAACGATTGTATGCTTAACCTTGTTGATGCTTTGTTTTTTTTGTTTTGTTTTGTTTTTTTGTTTTATACCCAGGGAACCCCGTATAGCCGGCAGCCGGTGGGTACATCTTGGAGCGACGCTAGCGAAGTACCCACCACCCCGACGTCGCACTGAAGATCCCATGCGACCCATGGGATTTGAACTCGTCCATCCTAGGTAGACATCATGGGAGCGCTTGAGCCACCGCAGGCAGTGGTCTGGCTTTGTTAATCCTCCTTATTTTCTAGATTTGGCTTTATTTGTAGTGTTCTCGCTTTTGCTCTACTTCGATTTGCTTTACTATGAAAGTGTATGTGCTTTTCATATATCCTTTTAAGTCATGAATACAAAAAAATTTTCGACCAAAAAAAATCCCTTTCAACTTTAGGGAAACTTTGTTTCATGTAAAACATTTTTCTTATTTGCTTAGAAAAATGATTTAACGAAAAAAAAAAAAAATTTCTACTCAACAAATTTTTTTTTTCCTACAAAACTTAAGTTTAGGAAGACAATTTCCCCTTTGGAAAAATTGAAAAATATTTTCCAAAATGTTCTCCTAATATTAGGGTCCCTAGTTAATAAAACATTTACTATTATAAAATAGGGAAAAAATCACGAAAAACCCCAAACTTTACCCAAAATGACAGATTTACCCAAATCTTTTTTTCTTTGTGATGTGAAAAACCCTGAATTTTGCCAACCGTGACATATTTACCCCAATTTTTTTTTGTGACACCAAAAACCCTAAACTTCGTCGTGTAACACATCTACCCCAAAATTATAGGGCATTTTGGTATTTTTACTTTTAATTTTTTTTCTTTTTTTCTTTTTCTTCCCTCTGCCGACCATGTGGAGGGAAGTTGACGTTCGGCGAGGGCTGCCATTGCCAGCGTCGGGTGAGGGTAACCCTCGCCTGGGTTGGTTAGGGCCGCCTTCGCCGGTGTCAGGCGAGGGCTGTCCTCGCCAACGTCGCGAGGGCTGTCCTCGCCCGATGCTAGCGAGGGCATCTGTCGCTAGGCCCTCTCGGCGTCAGGCAAGGGGTGCCCTTGCCCGACATCGGAGAGGGTCGTCCTCGCCGTCACCGGCGAGGGCGCCCATCACCAGCGAGGGTAGCCCTCGCCAAATCGTCGGCGAGGGCCTGGCGAAGGATGCCCTTGTTGGCATCAAGCGAGGACGGCCCTCGCCCGACGCTTGCAAGGACAACCCTCACTTGCGTCAGGCGAGAACGCGAGGGAGGCCCTCGCCCGACGTCGGCGAGGGTAGCCCTAGCCAACCCAGCCCTCACTCGACGCCAACGAGGGCAGCCCTCGTCGAACGCCAACTTCCCTCTACCAGCTAGCCATGGTCGGCATAGGGAAGAAGAAAAAAAAAAGGAAAATCAAAAAAAAAAAAAGACAAAAATGGCCTTGATGGGTAAATGTTTCATTTTGGGCAAAGTTTAGGGTTTTCAGTAGTCTTTTCCCTATAAAATATTTTTTTAAAATTTGATTTTTTAATTGTTTATATTAATTATTATTATTATTATTATTATTATTATTATTATTATTATTATTATTATTATTATTATTATTATTATTATTATTATTATTATTACTATTATTTCCTTACTTTTCCTTTCTCCTTCTGCCCCTTCTTCCTCCATTGGCCACATGCCTTGGTGATTGTTGGCAACTCGACGAGCGGCCAAGACACAGGCTAGCAAGCTTGAGGCTCAGCTAATCCAATCGAGCTTAAGCTCCTTCGAGGTTGGCAAGCTCTCAACTTGCTTGATCTCAATGAGGTGAAGCTTGCTTGTGGCTGTTGCATCTAGGTAGTAGTGGAGGAAGAGAGAAAAAGAAAATTAAAAATAACTAAGAAATCATTTTTGGAAAAGAAAAAAAAAAAAAAAGAGAAACAAACTAATCAAAAAATTGATTTTTTTAGAAATTTAAAAATTAAAAATTCCAACTTGTTTTGCTGAAATAAAATCATAAGATTAAAATCATTTTCCAATAATATTTAAACATCATAAAACCCTTTCAATTATATGTAACTAAATAAAGGAAAACTAAATGTACTCTTTGAAAATGTTTTACCAAAAAGCATTTTCTTGACACCGAGATCCCCTGGAGTGCCAAAAGTTTGCACAAATTGACACTTAAGTGCCAAAAATTATGAAAGTGACACTTAAGTGCCAAAATCGAAGCAAAATGGATCACTTAAGTGTCAATCCAGCCAAAATGCTAATGTGGTGATTTTCCAACGAAATAAGCGCAAAACGGTGTCGTTTTGGTCTTTGGCGTGGTAAAAATTTAATATAAAAATTAATTAAACTAAATTTATTTAAAACATATAAAAATACATAAATTTAAATTTTAAAAAAATCTTAAAAAATAAGGCGGCTAAGAGCTCGAGCCGCCGCCGCCGGAAGGGCCGGCGATGGAGGGGGAGGGTCGGCCAGGGTCGCTAGGCCTTGGCTAGGGGCCAACGACCCTGATCGACCCTGATCGACCCTACCCCCCTCTGTTGCCAGCCCTTCCCGGCGGCGAGGCAAGGCGGTGAGGGCGGCCCTCAACTACCTCCCTTTTAAAATATATATATATATTTTAATATTTATATTTTTATTATTAAATGTATTATATAAATTTAGTTCTAAATTAAATTTAATTAATTTTTTATTGCGTCGGCAAACACCAAAACGACACTATTTTGCACTTACTTCGCCGGAAATTGCACACGTTAGCATTTTGACCAGATTTTGGCCGGATTGGCACTTAAGTGTCACTTTCGTAACTTTTGGTACTTAAGTATCAATTTATACCAACTTTTGGCATTTGAAGCGTACTTTTGCTGCATTTTCTTATATCATTGACTTTTTATGAAAAAAACACGCCCTTAATTAGACTTGTAATTCACAGTTTTTTGAGAAAATGACTGGGAACTGAGTTTCCTATCAAACCAACAATTTTGACCATCAATCAGCCAATTCCAAATCATTTTTTAGAATAATTTTCTTCATGGCATTTTATCTAGAGTGTAACACATCGGAATTCAAGTGAATTCTAAGAAATTAGGCTTGAGACATGTGGACTAATTCTCCAATGCCAATTTAGAACCTCTAATGGTCCTTCAGAAGTAATGCTAATTCAATTTTGGCTATTTTAAATCCGATATTGAACCCAATCAAGTGTGATGACCAAACCCATGTGCCTAATTTGAGAGAATTTAAGGCAATTAGAAGGCCTCAAGCTGACCTGGTCAACTCAAGTCAACTCAATTAGACCCAAATCCATTAGGCTAATCCTTGATTTGGTTCACCCAATCCACTTAACCAATACATCAAGTCAAATTAGAAAAATTAGGAGCAAAATTAACAATTGAAGGATCTTGGATCAACCCGGGCCAACCCGATTAGGTTGGCCCATTGGGTCGAAAATGTCAAGCATGGCCAGTGCCCTCTCTCCTTACATTGCAAAAATTACAAAATTGCTATTAGCCTAAAATTACCAAATTGTCCTTGTCATGTCATTAACTTGCAAATTAAAGGTATTCATTAGCATCTCAATCCTAGCATCTAAAGTGACAAGTCATCTATTCATGTGTCAAAATTGTAGTCAATAGGGAGTTATCTTAGTTATTGAGGGATCAATGTGAGCCATAAGATTAATCAAAGGTTAAGATTGCATCATATATTTGAATTTTTCCTAAGATACACTCTCTTCCTCTCAAATTAGGTGTGTGCTTCATGCTAGAATCTCTTCCTCATTGGAGTTTCATCAATTTCAGTTTCCTTTTGGCCATTCCTTGCTGATCAACTCTTGTGATTGAGCTTCCCATTGTGTCCATGAGGTTTTGGTGATTGTTGTTTCCTTGATTGATCACTGGAAGTCCATAAGTCTTGGCCAATTCCGAAATTGCTTACCCAATTCCAATGATCAAAGGTAGGTTCAATAATGCTTTAGTAGTCAATTTCATGTGATTGTCCAAAAATTGAAAGGATGAACATAGTTCAAAGTCAAAGGAAAATCTTTGATCTATGTTCAATTCCAACTAAGATGTGACGAAATTTGATAGTCAGAAGTTAGATCATGTATTAGGATTAGTTTCATACAATAAATGTTCTATTACATGTTAAGAAGTTTCGAGATCATAATTTTCTATGATAGTCGAACTCTTTACATGTCTATAGAAGTTGATTTGGTGGAATTGCATGTTGTTTTTATTAGAATTATCATGTTAGGATAGTTATTCTTGAGAATTAAGCGTAGTTTAGTTGATTGCTTGAATTTGCATATTAATCCTCTCCTAAGTTCATGTTCAGCCAAACAACCTAGTGTAGTCCTCGATGTTCATTTTGATAATTTATTAGCTTAGTGTGGTCATGTCCTAGATGAATGTTGATTGGGAGAGATTTGGTGATGTTTTCTGGATTTTTTTTTAATAGATGAGTGGATTAGGATTTGCTTGATGTTGAATGTTCGACAAAATTGAGCAATGTTCTTGATGTTGAAGAGACACTATAGTCCTAGAGAATAGGTTGAATGTGTTTGAATATGCTTGAATGCACTTGAATT
This sequence comes from Eucalyptus grandis, assembly GCF_016545825.1. Taxonomy (NCBI): domain Eukaryota; kingdom Viridiplantae; phylum Streptophyta; class Magnoliopsida; order Myrtales; family Myrtaceae; genus Eucalyptus; species Eucalyptus grandis. Next base: position 2,535,480 of record NC_052617.1, on the reverse strand, counting down.
TGAGTTTGAAGATTCAAAGCTTTTTCTACAAAACTTGAGTCTAACAAATATTCAAGTGTTTATCGATTTATCTAAAAAAAAAGTTGTTGCCAATAAGATCATAAGCTTTCTCATTGTGTAAAACTTGTAAAAGTCGGAGTTTATTTGGTCCAAAAATGTTCTAGCTCAATCTAGTAAAATGTTTGATGTAAAAAATCTATTCCCGTGTCCTTGGGAAGTGTTTAGCAAGTTTGAGAAACTTGGATGCCTTTTTTGCAAAAACTTTAAAAATAAAAGTTGTTGAATAGGTCCTTAATTGTAAATCTGGAAAGTTTCAGATGTTTTTAATAGAATTTAGGGGGTCATTTTTGCATGAATTGGATAAGTTCCTTATTGGCGTGCAAAACTGTTTACATGTGAATCCTTGGGGAAATATTTAATTAAATCTAAGATGGGGGATTTATTTGCAAAATATTAAAAACATGAAATTTGAATATAACATGCAAGGCTAGTTGTATGTCAAATTTGGTTTAGCTCGTTAAATAATTTTCCTGTATTTTTCAAGAGTCGATCATAACCAAGTCATGTTCAAGATAGTTGGGTTAAATTGAGAAATTTGGCTCATAATTGGGGAAAATGATCTTCATGAACATTAAACTACACTCTCCAAGCTTTCAATTGCCACTAATTTCATTCAATTTTGACTTCACTACGGCCCTTAATCATATTAAAACATAATTAGCAGATGATGATAAAAACTAAGAAGTGACCCTCTTGGTTCACTAATTGTTTGCTTGACTCCTAAGGCTAATTAGCCTAATTGTTTGACTTAGTTAGCCTTGCATGTGGTTGCATGTGAATGATTCGGTGTATGATAGACTACATATCCATGTCCTTTGGTAAATAGTTTAGATGGGAGATTAGAATCTTATTAGAGATTAATGACGTTAACCTACTTCTTTGTGAACACAAAAATGGGTTAATAATCATTGGCTTGAATCAATGAACCCCTAGTTTGATTAGGAGGCGGTGGGGCTAATCGAGTTGCATGGGAGAAATCAAATTCCCGAGCCGAATTTCTTGATTGATTTGTATGAGCCTATTGATGATTTGTTTTGAGTAAATCTATGAATTATATGAAATGGATGGTGAAAATTGATGATGATGGTGGTAGTGGAGAGCTTGGAGACCGATGGTTAAGAGCCAGGGTGGCATCCCAAGGAGTTTAATTAGTGTTAGCTTGGATTTAAGTAGGCTAGTTTGGTTGATGAACTTAGGTTAGTTTAGACTTGAAAATATAATAGGAATGTCATAACTTTTATACGACACTTACTTGAATACCATAACTTTTTTTTAGCTAACTTAAGTGTTACATTGAAGTAAAATCGATAATTTGAGTGTCATTTCTAGCAAATAGTCTTATGTGGATTTTTTTGATTTTTTATTATTTTTTTCTTTTTGTGAGTTGGCCGCAAAGGCCTCACTTTTGGTTGGTGAGACCGTGAAGGCTTTGGGCAAAGCCATCACCGACTGCTGCTGGGGGCCTTTACAGTGAGGTTGTGATGGCCTAACCAGCTATATGCGATGGCACAAAGGCCCTTGCCAAATCTGGGATAGGCCGATGGCGGATTTACCAAGTAAGCAAATTGTTGATGGTATTTAAGTGATCAATTTTTTCAGATTTTTAGCATATAAGTGAGCAAAAAAAATTACAAAACTTGTCCATGTTGATGATGGTTCCACGTAGAATGACTGATGTCTATGTCAAATTAGGGAAAATTGCTAATGGCACTTAAATTATCAAGTTTTCAAATTTATGGTACTTAAGTGAGTGAAAATTAATTAGAATATCTTTGATTAGTTTCATCATCATTAAATGCATAGATTTAGACTCACCCTAGATAGAATTAGTTTATAATCTCAAGTTTCTAGGGGTTCATGACCCAAGACTTAATAACAAACAAGGCATTTTTGTCATGACCCTCTCGAAAATTCAGTTGTTGGAAAGAGTTTAGAAGTATTGCTTGAAAGACGGTCCAAGCAATTCATCGAAATGATGGTCCGAATAGTCCATCAAATGTCAACCCCAAAAGACTATCAATTAAGAGTGTAGGTTCTCCAAAGCTCATTCCTAACATGACGTTATATTTTTCGTTCTTTTAATTCTTTAACAACCTAAGTAAATCTAGAAGTTGCCACTAGCCTATTTAGAGTTGGCTAGAAACCAATCAAGATATGAAAGTGTAATCTCAATTCCTACACAATCAAAATTTGTAAGTTCATGGACTTAATTACACTAATGTTACTAGTAGCGCCATTGTAGTACCACTACCTTGGAAGGTCTACATCTCATCTTATATTTATCCTTCCATTCGCTCTTGTTGACACCTAAATTTTGGTGACCTAGTCATTTACTTATTGCATAAAAATTAGGGATTAATTTTTAAGCCCTAAAATATATATATTAATTGCATAGCATATAATTTTAGGTGCATTCGTTTTTTATTTATTGCATTTGTATCGGATTGACGATGGTGGATGGACTCAGGAGAATGAGACTCTAAATATTTTCTTACAAGGTCATGGAATATACTTCATCAATTCCTTTGTGGTTGTGTCTGCATAATCCTGAACTTTTGGCAATTGAAAATATGAATCTTTCCTTTCATGAACAAAGCGCTTATCCTTAGCATAATATATGGAATCGACCAACTCATGAGCTGATATTTAGTTGAAAGAAATAAAATCAATAAAGATTATTCAGCATACACGATCAAAAGGAAAGAAATATTCATGAATCGCCAAAAGATGGATTCACGGTCAAAAGGAGGGAAGAAAAGGACAAATAATGATATCATTTAAACAATCAGAAGAGGAAATACGATTTGCTTTCTTTCTTCGTAACCTACCCGTTGACATATAAAAGGAACGCTTCACGAGCAAAGCAAAAGGGGGGCTTCACGATTGATATACGCGACCACACATGAGAGAGAAGAGAGGAGAGAAAGGGAGCTCTTAGCCAAGCCTTGGCCAAGACATCTCGTTGCCGCACCGCCCTGCAGCGCGAGCTTGAAACTGCTCCTTGCCTCATGCCTATGCGTCATTGATCCAGGCCCACCCCATTCATTGTCCTCAACGGCGAGCCGTGACATCCACATTTCGCAGCAGGGTTGACACTTCCAGCGAGATCTCAGCCCTGCGTCGCATTCAATCAGCCGCTGCTCATCACGTTGAGCCTTCAAAATTTCAGATTACACCTTTGTGTGTTAGGTGTCTTCTGCAAGTCTTTCCAGCGAGTTTCCCACGATGAGTAACCCTGGTTGTGCCACATCAAGCTGCAGCAACGTGCCGAGACCAATCTTGCAAAGTTCTGGTCTTTATTTTTACTGCAGGTTTTCTTTTGGCACGTTATTGCAATTATTCCACGGTTTCATCATCCGTTACATGTTAGAAGATGCTACTTTCTTGTTTCTTTTGAGATATAGAAGTGGCCTAAGAGGTTGCCCGGTCAAAGTCTTCAGTGGAAGCAAAGAAAAGACACGAAGAAGAAAACAATAGAGAAGGACAAAAAGAGGTTATCCCCGACGGTGCTGCCCTTCCTCGTTGTCACCTTGAACGCCATCTTGCTCCAACCGGCCACTGTGAGCTGCACTAGCGAGCCCTCATCGCTAAACCTGCAATTCCAGCGAAGCACCTTCACTGACGCACCGGACCAGTCGCTCCTTCGTCCAGCGAGGTCGCTCACCGCAACCAGCAACCTCAATAGCTTCCTGGCGAGCCTCAAAATTCACATTATTACGGCAACGAACCGAAGGATTCTCGGCAAAGGCCTGGCTTTAAATTTGAAGATTTCTTTTCCACTGCTTGCGTGAAGGTTATTTGGGTCAGAGGGACACGTGAACCCGGTCAAAAGGACCATGTTTGTTTGAAGTCCAAGAGAGCCTTCGTGAACTAGGCCCATCTCCTGGAGCTTCAGGCACCCATAAAAAATTTGTCGACCCATCATCATTGCTCGGCACCACCAGATCGGTCCAGTGACACTGACAATCCTCGATGCTCCGGCGAGTCCTTTACCACGCCAGGGCGACAACCAGCAGCTTACCGTGAGAACCACCCCTCGTCGTTCCCATCGTTGCCCTCCGCCCGAGGAGCCGATTGCGATCCCGGTTCGATCGCGTTCAGTCCAAGTTTGGAAATTATCTTCAAATTTAGGTAAGATACACGCGCCTAATATATTCACTGCCTAACCACCTGCCTAGGTGGCACAGTTGACAGCGAGCTTCTGCCCCTAACGCAAGGAAAGGAGTTCGATTCCCGGGCGTCACAAGGATGACTTACCCGAGGCACGAAGGGTGGTGGTGACTCACGTGACTCATGTGCCTCCCCAGGGTTTACTCCGCCAATAGCACGAGACTTCCCTGGGTCATCAATATATATATATATATATATATATATATATATATATATATTCACTGCCTAACTACGTCTATTAGTATCAAATGTGCACATTTATAAGTGATATACGTATTTCCTAATTAAGGTTTATTTGCCTAATTCGCAACCGCAACTGCACTATGATTTTTTATTCCATATATAAGGCTTTAGATTGAATGATTAATCAAGCAGGAATAAAATTGATATTTTGATCTTTAAGGCTTAAGATCAATTTATCGATTTTATTAGCGAAACAATCGGTTTGATTAGATATCATTTCCAAACTCGAACAATGTATAATATTATTGATGATCATGGATGATTTGGGTGTTTATCTTTTATTTGCTTTATTTATTCCAAAAATACAAAAAATTGCATTTGCATATCATGTAGATTAGAGTTGATTTCCTAAATAGAATTACATGATAGAATAGTTAGGTTCTCTTTAAATGCATGTTTAGATGGTATCTAGGTTAGAGATTGCTAAGTTAAGATAATATCTTGGTTTTAATTAGGGTTTAGCCTGACCTGACTTAATCCTTAATATAAGTTGGATAGAATCTTAATTTAGTTAGATAATTTTCACATTTTTCCTAATTTCGAATTTCATGAAAAAATACAAAAAATGACTTAGGATAAATTAGTTTCAATCCCTAGGATAGATTGCATTCTTTTTTAAGAAAAAATAAAAAAATGTCATGTGCATGTCATATAGAATTAGATTCATGAAATGCATGCCATTTAGTGATTGTTGCTAGGTTCATTTAATTAGAAATTACCTATCATTAGAATTAGGTTATTTAGTTTTATTGCATTGCATAAAGCATGATTCTCATTAATTAAGTGAAAACAAAAGAAATTGCGTGTTAATTAGAAATCATATTTATGGTTGACGATGTGAATTCTGATTTAACAACGCAGATGCTTTCGTTGCTACGAGGTAAGTCTCATAATTTATTTATTGCTTTCTTGGGTGTTAAATTGGTGGTTTGCATATCCGTATGATCACCTCACATGTTAGGAAAATAGATTTAAAATCAATCCAAGCTAGATTCAAAAACATTTTTTTTAAATAAAAGAAATTGTACCGAAAGGGCATTAGAGAAGTCTAGTATAACCAATTCCTCGTATCCAAAGTCTCTGTTTCATATGAGTAAAATAATCCTCCTATTATTTTACTTAGGTGTCTAACCGACCTACCACAAACTGATTAGTAACGACTCTTAAATAAAATCCATTTGCATGTTAAGAAATTTTAACTAAGTCGTGAATTGGTATGGGCTTGGGAGAGCCCGACTTAAGTCTAGGCTTAACAATCTATTAGCTAAACTTTAGATGGTACACCCAAAATTTTGGTCGCGACAGCTCATCTTTTTCAAATTTTGGGTTTGGGACATGATTAGAGTCGGATCACATCAGGAGAGCTCACAAAGTTCCAAATCCCTCTTAATGGTTAAGATTTAGTGCTGACCGCCAATTGGGTGACAATTACCGGATACATAAAAATTAGATAAATTGATGATCATGTATTTGACTATGTGTTCACTTAAAATTTGAAGTGCATTAGCTTTTTCTAACTGAAATTTTGTAATAAAAATTTTCACACTAGCCATTGCCAGCTATGTTGATATGTGTATACTTATAGTTTTAGAAATCAAGGGAATATCAAAATCAATAATGACAAGGGTGGCTCATTGACACAAGATTACATGGCTTGTATATTATCTAGACGATGTGCATGTTGATAGAGATCAATGTTAATTGATAATTGACTAGATTGATTCATTATAACTTAGTGACATTTTGAGCCCTTGAGTTGAGTTCTTTAATAAAATCATAAATCAATATCATGTGTAATGAAATTGCAAGAGTCCACGCTAAATTTCAGTCCTTATATATACAGACAATATAAGATTCCTTGAAAGAAGAGTTTTATTGAGCTTCGATTTGTCATTATCCACTTGAAATCACCTGACTTCACAACATTAGAAAAGATCATAAGGAATGAACAATCATTTTTCAGCATTACAAGTTTAAATTTGAACTCACCTCGCCTTCTAATTAGTGCACCAAACAAGCGAAAGAGGTGATAGACAATTGACCCACCAGCAGCAGAAATCTGATATATCCATGTAGTAAAATCACTAAGAGGAAGCTCAAGTTTAACCTTGTCAACACATTTAGTTGAACCCACTTTCAATCAAAGTGAGCCAACTAGCATTCTTAACTATTTCATATCATATCAATTATCCAATGTAAAACTTCTCTATGAATGCATCTCGACAATAATGTTGTTTGCTATGCACTGAAGTCTGCTTACAAAATGAGTTTGGCAAACCGTATCCTTGTATCCAAGCGACACGAGTCACATCCAAATTTACCCCCAACAAAATAAACCTATCACATTACTTTTTCATAATTAGTTTTGGAAACCGCTTTTTTCTAATATAAGCATGATTTAATTGGAATAATTTAGTGACGAAAAAAAAATTGGAATAATTCCGGTGCATACTAAACAGTAGTAGACGGATCAGTGAAGAAACGAGAGATGGAGTGGGACTTGGGCAACCGTCTCAAACCCAAAACAAGCGGGCTAACAAAATCCGATTCATAAGTTGGTGGGTCCAAAGTCAAATCCGCCTAAATTTATAAACCGGTCCAATTGAATGTTTCCTGCCAATGCCACCATCATGTTTTGGTGACATTCTTGGAAACATCTTGTATACTTGTTTCACCGGTTTTGATCCCTGTGAAAATCTCTCACCAAATGATGCCTTTTGGTTTTATTATAGAAGATTTAGGTTCTGTGCTGAGCTTGAACAAAAAATGTCAAATGCAAAGAGGAATTTTTATTTACCAACTTGTATTTACAACCTGACAAATGATATTTGGATGACTCGAAGATTAACAACTTTTGGGTACAAATTATACCATAATTTAATCAATTATGCAATTTGAACACTAGTACTTATGCTTTGAACTCAAACTATGTTGGTATTTAATCTACGACACAACTTGTTTTAAGTGTAAAACTTGAATCTAATCAACAACAATACTTCTCAATAAGAAACATAACACTGGAATTTAATCAATGATGTTGGACTTGTAGAACAACACTGGAATTCAATCAATGGTACTATACTGAATAGAGATGCATGCCGGAATTTTATCAACGACGGGAATCTAAGAAGCTACAACTAAAATGCAACAAAGTAAAGATAAAATAAAGATAATTGTTGTGTTGATCTGGGGTATCTTTTCTCAATGGTAGGGCTACGGCATTTATAAAGTAGACTGATTGTTCCTCAGTTGGTTGTTCTTTCTTGGGCACTACTCTTTGCATTCTCTACATTTTCCACTCCTTCTTGATAACCTTATCCTTTGACAACCACTTCCTACTTTGTCAATGATGCTTGTGCAGCTTATTCCCCAAGCAAATAACCGCTCTTTATTTTTATGCGTATTTCTCATAGCAATTATTCTTGCTTGAATTCTAATGCCAATTTTGCTTTATCTTCAAATTTAATGCACTATCCTTGTAGCCCGACACGTGGCAATTAATCTCTTGACTGTCGACTCTAGAGTTTACTTCTACAATCCCGTCGAGGCTCAGCTCAAGTAGTCTTCACGAAAGATGTTTCACCCAGCTGAAACAGTGTGTTTCACCTAGTGTTCTCTTTAGGAAATTAACTTACAAATGATTCCCAACTTAACCAAAAGTAGGGCTGCGGTGTTGATTAGGCCTTGCGAGATGTTAATCCGGCCCCATGCATAACCAACTCATGGACCTAAGATCTGTAGATTATCTTTGATCAATTCCTTTAACGCGTGCAATTAGTTAGTTTGATTTCCCTTACATTGCTTGAGATCCAATCAATCTAGGTTTAACTTTACTGATCGGTGGTGACTCTAGTATGATATTAAAGCTTTTAAGCATTTTGGATTTTGTAAATTACTTGAATTCAAGAATTTGGAAGATCTTAGGATCCAAGGTGCCCTAACTGGCAACTCTTGATTTGCAAAAGTAAAGGTGCTGTGTATGGTTGGATGAGAGGAGCTAGGGTCTCTAGTGATGGCTTATTAGCTGTGGCATTTATCTTTAGCAAAGTGCCATCTTATAAATGATACAAAGACTCATGTCTAGATTGACTTGTACTTTTTACTCATTGAAAATATTATGGAGTATGCAATTTGATTTTCTTTTTTTATTGGAGATTCCTGAAACTTTCACAATATACAAAACTTGACACGTAGACTCAATTATATTTTTGTCATGACTTTTCGGCTAAAAAAATAGAAATGGAAATCAAATGGTAATTCATTTTGAAATTTGTGTTCTTTTATGTTGTTACTTTACCCGTGAGTTTTATAGTATTTCTCTACTACATTAGAAATATGGACTTATTTTATCTTATAAGCGTCTACAAATATCATATATCAAATTAAAATCATTAACAATAATTATTCATAATCTCTTTAATTAATACATAGTGGGGCCGGATCTCAAGGCTCTTGCAGAGGCCCAGCCTACCCACTCATCTAACCTCGAATTTTTATCCAGGCCCACCTCATGGTCCTAAAACTTCATCCAATATTCCAAAAATTGCGCAAGTGAATTTATCTAAATCATTTGATGGACTATCTTCTCCTAAAGGCTTTATTGTCGCCTTTTTATACCATTTCAAAATTATTTCTCTTATTTTAGATGTCGCTAATGGAGATATCTTGTATCAGTTGATAGTGTTGAGTTTGATCGATTTTTTTTTAATGAAACAATTGGCTTATGATTTTGGATCTTCGATTTTTCATTTAATAAATAATCGACCCCTTTATTTGCTAGTGAAACATGCGTGTGGCTCAACCATAAGATTCCATTTTAATTTCACTATCCTGTATCATTTGTTAATAGCTCATGCTTATCATAACAGTCACTTCCACTGGTTGTCAAGTAGCAAAAGTAAATTCAAAATTTGAATATCAAATTATGTCAAATAGATCAGTAACTTATATATTTTCAGTAGTTGTATTGTTCTGACACTTAACCTTTGCATACTTAAAAATTTTCATATCAACAAGCAGTCCCTAAATATACGATAACTTAAATTGTAAAAAAATAAAAACTTCTTCAAATTAGCCAGATTATAACTATGAGAAATTTCAAAAAAGCCTACAACTCCAGAATGTCATCCACATAAAATGGGCAAAATTTATAAACCAAAATCATAGTCAATGAGTATATTTTCTTGAAGAGTTAACCGTGGCGTTTGATGAGAACTTTCAATTTTTTTGGTCGTCCTCTCTTTGATGAGTTAGAAAAAATGTCGGAGTTGGCTCCTACTTCGACCATTTCTTTAGTTGATATTTCGATATTGCGAGCGAAGAGCAACCAACCAGGCCGGGCCAATCTCGATTGGGGCAAACGATACATTGCTAATATGCTTTGAGACTTCGTAGGAAGCAACGCTATGGACACGTGGCGCCCGTTTTTCTGTAGCCGATTCCTTGTCCATGTCCGACATTTCAAGTATCCTTATTAGGACAGCTAGCCACGTGTCAAACGAGAGACTTATCATGCGGCAGTGTGTCCACATAAGATAATCGACTGCCGCATTGTTTTATGCTGACCTAAGCTTCATACGCCTCGACCCCATATCCCCGGACATTTCAGCAAGAGCCCGCATAATAATCATTTTATTTATATGTTAAAATTATTTTTTGTTTTAAATTTATTTATAAAGTAGAAATCTATTTAGTAAAATAATTTTATTTATTTATTTATTTATTTATTTCTGGAACGAATTTCTATTTCATAATTAGATTTAGAACAAAAATAATTTTTTTTTATTTTTCTATTTCTGGAATAGAAATAAAAATAAAAAAATTTCTCATTGCTTATCCTCACTATTAGCTAGCCATCCATCTGTCATTGCCCACCACTAGTTGCCGGCCACGCCAACCGCCCCCACCATTTGCCGCCACTTGGGGGGAAAAAAAATTTTCTCATTATCAAATGCGTATTTTTGCTGAAAACTCATTTAAGAATAGAAATAGAAAAATTTATCTTTATTCAAGAAACCAATTCCTAGCCAAAATAGTTGTCATTTGTGCTCTAAACATTGCAGCTGTTACCTAACTTTTGCTACCTTTAGGACAATCAAATCATTTCTCTCTCACACACACACACATATATATATGCTAATTAAGATCATGTTGCGAGCCTTAACAAAATCCTATTTATTTGTACGGTTTAATTGAAAGTGCAATGATGTTTTTGAGACTTATGTTGACCTACTTATTGTAAAAAAAAGCAGGTCAATCTGATGTAGATGTCATAAAGCACAGTAATTTGCTAGGCCATTACGCAAGTTCAATAATGGTTATCATTGCATGCTAGCTGCCACATCAAATTTTTTGTGATATTTAGACCTGTCAATTATTAAAGCAAGTTTGTCAAAAACAAAATCAAAACTAAACTATCCATCGATAAATTTAGTTCTCGGTTCCAATAGCTAGAAGGGCAACCTAAAAGTGAGTTAAAAGCGGCAGGGACCTCCCTCATAATTTTCTTTTTCTAGACATGGCGATCTATGTTTTCATGATAGTCAACATCTAGACATCAATCGAAGATATCCTCTTTTGACCATTCACAATGTAGACAATACAATCACATGCATTTAATTTTTTTTCTCCTTTTTGCAAGAAACATGCATTTAATGGCGACATGCTCAAGGTTGAGCATAAGGTGCTAGATGTGGAGCGATTGATTCATTTCTCCAAAGCTCCTTAGGAAAGTTAAAACAAATGCAACCAGAAATTCTAGTTCCTATTTAAATTATAAGAATCACATCTTAATGTTCACATCAAGAATCAAATGTCAACAAATATATCAACATAGAATTTACTAAAATTGAGCAAATTTGCCAAACTCTACAGCAATAAAATATTTGTAATGAAACAATTAAAATCATATATCTTATTTTATAGAATAACGACAAGGGTGGGGTTATATCCACGCCAATGTTATTTAAAGCACATCTTTTCACCAAATTACTCCCCCTCTCCTCCCAAATCAACCGTAAAAGATTAGGGAAAAATTCTTTCCATTGGATTTACACAAGTTGTATGGTAAAATTTATTAAGTTTTCTCTTCTCTAGTTGATATATATTTAGTTGTATTTACTCATATGCAAATTTACAGGTAAAATATATAACTAAATATCTTTTTCTTAAAGATGATAGTTGATTATAATTTGTCGTTGGTATCTATACGTATTTTAAACAAGCATAAGCATGCGATGTGCACACACTCTTGACCACAGTAAGTTTACTTGAAACTCTATTTTGATGTTACAGTATTTTAAAATAAATCCAAATAAAATTCCCTTGCTTCTTTTTTTTTTTTTAAACTTGTATGATGCTCATTAAGATGAATTGCAATCAATAGGCTATTGGAATCTGACTCAACGAAAGCTTGGGTTTTGTAATGTAACTAGGAACGATGGCTCTCCGTCACCTTAGTTGAAGTGCAAAATAATTGGATGTCACAAATTGCTCTCTTGCTAGAGCCATGTTTAGTCGGATACAGGCAACGCCGTTGCTTTGGTGGGTGAATAAGGTGGTATAGCTTTAGGGTTCGACCTTCTAGGATGTGGCAATTTGAGGATATGTATCGATGCTCGATGTGTGTAGTAGGTGCTATCCCAATATGCCTCAGTATAATTAGTGTCACTTAATCTCAATCACGTAACTTGTTTGCTTTGAAGGTGCAAATTCTTCTGTATTACTCTTTTTGAGGCTTACTACTTTCATTATTTTTTAAGGAAAAACGCATAGTAATCCCAAAACATTTTGAATTTATGCAATCGGGTCCCTAAATCCATTTTTGAGTAATTGGATTCTTAAATCATACTCTTTTTTCCTTAATCGAGTTAATCGGTCCATTTGAAAAAATAAATGAAAATGTCGACCTGGCTATGAACTTTTTGTGAAGTGCTGCAATGGCATCCTACACGGCATTCCACTTGGCAAATAGAGAAAAGTTTTAAAAGAATTCAAAATAGAATGAGTGTGTTCCAATATACAGAAAATAAGAAATCAAGAGAAAAGGAAAATGAGATAAGTAAGAGAAGTGAGGCAGGAGAAGCTACTATGGTGGCGGACATCCTAGGGTCTGCATGGTAACGTTTATGTTCCTTAGGATTTCTGTTTTTTTGTTCCCCGGAACAAAAAAATAACATAAATCCGTTTAGTAAAAATTTTGTTCCCGATAATAATTTCTTTATTTTTTATATTCCCAGGAATAGATTTGGAATAGAAATAAGAAATAAAAAAAAATGTAGCTTCTTTATTTTTGTTATTTCCCAAATGATTCATTGCATGGCAATTTCCTTTTTTCATTTCTAATTGACAAATGAATTAAATCAATGATTGACCTAGATTGTCATGGACGGATCAAGAGTAAGTAAATTGTATTAGTATAAGGATAGTGGGAGTGCTAGTATGAACACCTAGAGGGGGGTGAATAGGTGTTTAAGATAAATCTTGACAAATATATGCGGAATAAAATAAACTTCAAACAAAGGAGTTAAGGAAGAGAATAAGAACACATAAATTATAGTGGTTCGGCTTAATCCAAGCCTACGTCCACTCTCCCACGCTAACAGCCTTCTTGGCTGGATTGCACTATGCAATCAACAAGAGATTACAACTTTGAGTGCAAACACTTAGTAGATCACACTATCTCACTAAGTCACTCTTTTGGTATTTCTCTCACGATCACAAACGTTTAAGCTCTCAAGAGACAAGTATATGATCGAAGGTCGCTCAGACTTTGAAATTATAAATTCTACGCTCTGTCTCTTACTTGCTCATCGGTCCATTATCTCCTTAAATACTCCTCCACTTCCAAACTACCCGTTGGACAGTATCTCAGAGAATCGTCTTCCAATATACCCATTGGACAGCTCTGTATCTAGAAGATTCGGTAGCCGTTGAGTGACAAAGGTAAAATCTCAAATTGATTCCGATCGCCCATACAAAGGGAATCTTGGTTTCCATAAGTAAAGCTTCTTCATATAGAAAGATCTTGTCTTCAACATCCAATTGTCAATCAAATCAATCTTGATGTGGAATCCAAACTAAATCACTAGCCGTTATATGATTGGGCTTGAGTTATGCTTCATCGAATCTGGATGTAAAGTCTGAGAGCAATAGACTTTACAATATGAGTCTGTAGACTTTACAATCTGGGTCTGAACATATCTGCTTCTGAACAGATTTAGCTTTAAGGTCTATACCCAGTTCAGCTTCAGCATAGAGTCTGTCCTCTGGTTCATCATTCACGTTCAGTCTGGAATTTGTCAGAATGAGCAGACTTCTGATATAGAACAGACTTTGACACTAAAGTCTGGCAATCTTCAGACTTTGACACTAAAGTCTAGTAGTCTTCAGACTTTGACATAGAAGTCTGGAAATCTTCAGAATATACTTTGAGCATATGTTACGTTCAGTCTTCTGGTCGTCTTCACACTTTGACAATATCCTTTACATGTTCTATCATCTGCATGGTCTATTACTTAACTATTAAACATGTTAGTAGCCTTTGATTTATTTTGTCATATTCAAAACATCATAAGGGATTTCCCTAACAGATAGAAGATTTACTTCACCAAGACAAATCGATGGCAATCACATAGACATGCGCATGATAAATGGTTTTCTAATCTATAAGGCTTATCAAGGTGGAGCCAAAAGGATGATTAGACTAGCCACGGGCTTGTGGACTATGTCGGGTCCTCATGACTCCAGCTTGGTCAAAGAGCCGACCCGGGTCGCGGGCATGTGGACCAAGGTGGGTACTCTTGACACAATGAAAGAAACTTTGGGATTGAGATGGGCGACTCATACTGCGAGCATGCGGTCGGAGTGGTATCCATCTCAACAACATCCTAAATGATCCTATGCAGCCCAGGTTCGGCGGCAGGTTGTGTGTGCAATAGTGTAGTGCTAAATGCAAGGCATGCACGCCAGTTTATATCAAACAACACTTCAATAGTTTAAAAATAAACCATACATTTCTACACCACTCTACAAAACAAAGGTTAGCAAACACTTCCCCTTATACCTCCCATCCTGCAAAAACATTTAACACTTTAAAGGTTAAGGACGTACCTGGAATCCTTGCTGCCAAACAAAATATTTTTTCAAATAAAAGAGAAAATCGGCCTAAGTCCACTAAGAGTTTTAACTCACGTCCCCAGCGGAGTCACCAAGCTGTCACGACCTAAATTTTTGGGTGTAAACCACTTAGGGTTTGGCTAATTGATTGTTAAGCTTAGACTTAACTCGAGCTCTCCCAAGCCCATACCAATTCGCGACTTAGGTTTAAATTCTTAACATGTAGATAGATTTTATCTAGGAGTCGCCACTAATCTATTTTTGGTTGGTCAATTAGAAATCCAAGTAAAGTAATTGGAGATTTACTTTACTCATATGAACCAAAGATTTTAGGTACGGGTACTTGGTTACACTAGATTTTTCTAATGCCATTTCGGTACCATTCTTTTATTTTCAAAAGTTCTTTTACAGGCAGTATAAATTGATTTTAAATCTATCTCCCTAACATGTGAGACGATCATGCGGGTGCGCAAACCACCAATTTAACTCCCAACTAAAGCAGTAAATAAATTGCAGGACTTTCCTCATAGCAACGAAAGCATCTGCGTTGTTAGATCACAATTCACATCAACAATCATAGATATAATTTCTAATTAACACGCAATCATTCAATTTTTGTTTTCACTGATTTAATGAGAATATAATCCATATGTAGTACAATGCTTTTAATCTAACATGAAATGATATGACATAGTAGTATAACCTGAACTATATAAATGAGTAAAGTAATTTTTTTATGTTTTCTTAATGAACATGCAATAATTAAATATTAAATCTAAATTAACTAGAATGACCTAATCTTAATGACAGGCAATTTCTAATTAAATGAACCTAGCAACAATCACTAAATGACGTGCGTTTCATGAACCTAACGTTATATGACGTGCACATGATTTTTTTATTTTCTTAAAAAGCATGCAACCTATCCTAATATGCAACGATGTGCAAAGAATGCCATAATTCTAATTTTTTCTTTTTCTTTTATGAAATTCGAAATTTAAAATTGCCAAATAATTAAACGTGCAATTTAAATTAATGAGAAGAAAATACGATATCCTAAATTAATGTTATTGGTCTTTTTATTTAAGAAATTCGAAATAAATTTCCTATCCTAAACATGCAACATAACCTTAAAACCAGTAATATCCTAACATGCATTTAACCTAACTCAAATATATATATTGGGTTTTTCCTTTATGGGAGCAATCAAATAAAGGCATTGAGAACATCACAGCAACAAATCAAGCAAGATATCATCCATGTCCATTTAATTTTGAAAATAAATTGACGAATCATATCTCGAACATGAGATTGGATCGGCCATTTTTTAAATAAAATCACGAATCGTATCTCTAGCGTGAGATCGAATTGGTGATTTTTCCGTGCGATTGCGGGTCGTATTTTGAGCATGAAATCGGACCGTCAATCATACACACGTTGCGAAATTAGGAAGGTTTCCTAATTTAGAAGGCTACTCGAGTTACAGATATCATAGCATATCGGGAATTTTCATCATGTGCATCAACGGATATTTCAAATAGGAAACGAAATATTCGGAAATAAGATAAAACGAAATTTTTACCTAATCCGAATATTGATTTCCAAATTTGGACTTTGCGCAATCGGACCGGGATCACAATCGGCGGGCAACAGGATAGTGGATGGTGGCTAGCGGTGGATCATGGTGGCGATCCACTACAAACGGTGGTTCGGCTCGGACAGCAGCCGAGATGGTGGACTCACGGTGATGCCTCGATGATTTGAGACAGGTGACGGTTCACGAGGCGGTGGGGAGGTGCACAACTAACTCCCAGCCTTTCGGCAGAGACTTCTCGGAATGCCTGCAACACTAGAAACTTGCGAAGATGATTAGGAGCAGGTGTAAACCTTTCTTTGTTTTCTTATTATATATATGCACCAAGATCTATGGTGGAGGATGATGACTCAGTGGAGATTCCCTTGCTACGTGTACCCTCCTCAAGGTCCAGACGGTGGAGAAATTTTGACTTGCTTCGCTGGGATTTAAGGCATGATAATCAGGCTTCGATGGACACGAAGAATGGCCCACCAAGGGACACACTTTGCTGGACGCTCTCCTTGCTTTATGAACCTTCTGTTTCGAACGTGTCTCCCTATTGTGTTCCACAAGACCTGCAAAGAAAGACGTATTCGTCGTTGCTGGGGATTCCGCAGATGGCTTTATAGGCCACACAGATGCGGCTTGCGTCGGGGATGCCTGTAGAGATCTTGAACATCAACTCGTCGCTGAAGCAAAACAACAACAAAATATATGCAATCAAGGACTTGTGCGTGAATTCCCTCGAGAGAGAAAGGAGATGAAAGTGAGATGTTGATGGAGGGCATGAATCTCCACGGTAGCAAAAAGAATTTGACTTTGAAGATTTAGTGGGCAATGGGATCTTCAATTGGCCAGGGGTGGGTCTCCTTCTTCATGATTTCTCCTTCATGTGTAGAACGTCCGCTCTCTGTCCATTCTCTGCTCGTCTCAGAATTGTGGCCGTGTGTTTCTATTGTGTGTCCTCCCTCAAAACCCTACGTGTATTAATCCATTTATAGGCCATGGATTAGGGTTTTTAATTTTCCAAAATCATATCCACAAAAATTTATTTTCCAAACGCGATATTTGCATTTCCAAACACAATATTTGCTTTTGAATTGAAATCTCACAAAGATAAATCCGTAAAATCTCCCCAAGGATATGGGCTTGGGCCAATTTGCTCTCTTCGTGAGTTTAGCCCGACTCATCAAATTAAAGTTTCTGAAGCATCAATTCGAACATATCCGTCACCAGCCCAATGTAAATGCAAATTAAAAATAAATGCACCTAAAACTATATGCTATGCAATTAACTATTTTTTCAGGGATAAAATTAATCCCTAATTTTTTAATGCAATAAATAACTAAACGGGTTGCCAAAATTTAGGTGTCAACATGTCTGATGAGTATCGAGTTTTCTTTCACATACCTTACCGCAAGTCCTTATGATATTTGTGTGCCTAATGCGTGTACTTTCAATACTTAGTTGTTTTATTACCACATTGCACTTTGATAACTAGTTTGTTAATTTTCTTTCTAGAATGGTTAGGATTAGTTCAAGATTATAATAAACCCCTCGTGAATATATGCATGATCACTTGGCGACTTTAATATCTTAAGGTCATAATTGGTAAAAACGCGCTTGACTACTTAGACAATAACCTTTCAAGTTAGTGGTACCACAAGGGTTTTAATAGTAACATTAGCATAATTAAGTCCCTAAACTTAAAAATTTTGGTTGTGGAGGAATCGATATGACCCTCCCATGTCTTGATTTTCTAACATACCCCAAATAAGTTAGTGGCGACTCCAAGATTTACTTAGGCCATTAAAGAATTAAAAAATGAAAAATCTAACGTCGCGTGAGGTATGAGCTTTGGAAAGCCTACACCTTTATTGATGGTCTGGTTGGGTTTGACATTTGATGGACTATTTGGACCATCATTTTGATGAATCGTTTGGACCATCTTTCAAGTAATACTTCTAGACTCTTTCCTAGAAACTAACTTTTTGGGAGGGTCACGTAAACAATGCCTTGTTATTAAGTCTTCGGTCATGCACCTTGAAAAACTAGAGATTATAAACTAATCCTATCTACGGTGCATCTAAATCTATGCATATTATGATGATGAAACTAATCCAAGATATTCTAACCATTTACTAAAAGGTGATGCTAAGTCTAATTTGATTTTATTAATTATAATTTAAGCTAGATTATTTGTTAAATTTTAAACTAGATAAATAAAGTAGGAGTGCCATAATTTTCATATGACATTCACTTGAGTGCCATAATTTTTTTCGCTTATTTAAGTGCCACGGATTTGAAAAATCAAAAATTTAAGTGCCATCGGCAATTATTTTATTTGACCTGGACACCAGTCATCCTATATAGCATTGTCACCACCAACATGGACAATTTTTATAATTTTTTTGCTCACTTATATATCACAAATTTGAAAAATCGATCACTTAAGTATTATCTAGAATTTGCTTACCCTGTAAATCTACTATCAGCCTACCCTAGATCTGGTGAGAGCCTTCATGCCCTCACTTGTGGTCAACTAGGCCATCGTAGTCTTTCCTTGAAGGCCCTCGCCCACAGTCAATGATGGCCTTGCCTAGGGCCTTCACAACACTACTGGCTGAGACTAAGGCCTTTGCGCCCATCTCATAGAAAAGAAAAAACACGGAAAAAAGATAAATAAATTTTTAAATTTTTAAATTTTTTTTAAGAAAATACAAAAAATCCACATAGGATAATTTGCCGAAAATGACACTCAAATGATCGATTTTACTTTGATGTGACACTTAAGTGAGTCAAGAAAAATTTATGACACTCAACTAAGTGCTGTGTGAAAATTATAACACTTCTGTTATACTTGTCTCAAGTCTAAATTAGCCTAATAAATTAGCCTAAGTTCATTAACTAAACTAGCCTACCCAAATCCAAGCTAACACTAATTAAACTCCTTGAGAGGCCACCTTAGCTCTTAGCTGCCGATCTTGAAGCTCTCTATCATCATTAGTTTCCACCATCCATTTCATATAATTCATACATTCACTCAAAATAAATCATCAATAGACTCGTACAAATCAATCAAGAAATTTGTCTTGGGAATTTGATTTCTCCCATGCAACTCGATTAGCCCCATCACCTCCTAATCAAATTAGGGGTTCATTGATTAAAGTCAATGGTTATTAACCCCATTTGTGTTCACAAAGCAGTTATAGGTTAACGTCATTAATCTCTAACTAGGTTCTAATCCCCCGTCTAAACTACCCACCAAAGGACAAGCATATGTAGTCTATCATACACCTAATCATCCACATGCAAGACCAACTAAGTCATGCAATTAGGCTGATTAGCCTTAGGAGTCAAGCAAACAATTAGTGAACCAAGAGGGTCACTTCTAAATTTTTATCCTCATCTGCCTGATTTTGTTTTAATCTGATTAAGGGCCTTAATGATGTCAAAATTGAATGAAATTAGTGGCAATTGAAAGCTTAGAGAGTGTAGTTTAATGTTCATTGAGATCATTTTCCCCAATTGTGAGCTGAATTTCTCAATTTAACCCAACTACGCTAAATCAGACTTGGTTATGATCCGACTTTTGAAAAATAAGGGAAAAATTTTTAAGGAGCTAAATGCTCACCAAATTTAACAAACAACTAGCCCTGCATGTTATCTTCAAATTTCATGTTTTTAAGATTTTGCAAATAAGCCCCCCATCTTAGACAAAATTAAATATTTCCCAAAGGATTCAAATGTAAACAATTTTGTAGGCCAGTAAGGAACTTGTCCAATTCGTTGCAAAAATGGCCCCCCTAGACTCTATATATATATATGAAACTTTGTAGATTTACAATTAAGGTCTTGCTCAACAACTTTTGTTTTTTAACTTTTTGCAAAAAAGATATCAAAGTTACTCAAAATTGCAAAATACGTCCAAAGCACACGGGAATAAATTTTTCACATCAAATATTTTACTAGATTGAGCTTGTACCTTTTTGGACCAAATAAACTTTGACTTTTACAAAATTTATATAATGAGAGAGCTTATTGGCTAAAATTGTTGTTTAAGACAATTTTTTGAAATTTGAAACACACAAAAAAAAAGAATAAGAAAAATAGACAAACACTTGAAAGTTTTTAAGAAAAAGCTTTGAATCTTCAAACTCAAATTCAAGTATATTCAAGCATATTCAAACGCATTCAACCTAATCTCTAGAACAATAGTGTATCTTCAACTTGCTCTCAAGAACATTCATCAATTTCTTCGAACATTCAACATCAAGCAAATCCTAATCTACTCATACATTAATGAAATAATTCAGAAAATATCATCAAACCACTCCTAATCAACATTCACCCAACATGAGATCATCCTAAGCTAATAAATTATCAAAATGAACATTGAGGACTACATAAGGTCATTTGGTCGAACATGAACTTAGGATAGAATTATATAAATTCAAGCAATAAACTAAACAAGGCTAATTTCCCAAAAATAACTATCTTAACATAATAATTCTAATAAAAAGGACATGCAATTTGGCCAAATCAACTTCTATAGACAAGTAAAGCATTTGGCTATCCTAGAAAATTATGATCTCAAAACTTCTTAACATGCAATAGAACATCTATTCTATGAAAGTAATACTAATATATGATCTAAGTTCTAACTGTCAAATTTTGTCACCTCATAGTTGGAATTGAATATAGATCAAAGATTTTCCTTCAACTTTGAACTATGTTCATCCTTTCATCTTTGGATGATCACATGAAATTGATGACTAAGGCATTATTGGACCTACCTTTGATTATTGGAATTGGGTAAGCAATCTCAAAATTGATCAAAACTTAGGGAAACAACAATGACCAAAACCTTATGGACACAATGGGAAGCTTAATTGCAAGAGTTGATTTGCAAGGAATGGTCAGAAGGAAATCAAAATTGATGAAACTGCAACGAGGAAGAGATTCCAGTGTGAGAGAGAGAGAGAGAGAAAGAGGGGAAGAGAATTTTAGTGAGAGAGAGAGAGAGAGAGAGAGAGAGAGTTTGTGGAACTGAAAATTTTAGTGAGAGAGAATTGTGTGCGTAGTGAATGGCACTTAATGTGAGGGGAAGACAATGTATCTTGCATTTTGATGGGAAAAATTCGGATATATGATGCAATCTTAGCCTTTGATTGATCTTATGGCTCATGTTGATTCCTTAATGACTAAGATAACTCCCTATTGGCTGCAATTTTAACACATGGATAGATGACTTTCCACTTTAGATGCTAGGATTGAGAGGCTAATGAATGCTTTTAATTTGCAATCAAATGACATGGCAAGGGTGATTTAGTAATTTTAGGTTAATGGCAATTTTGTAACTTTTGCAATGTAAGGAGAGAGGGGGCTAGCCATGCTTGACAGTTTGGCCCAATGGGTTTGGTTTGGTTTCAAGGTCACTCGGGACCAAGTGATTATTTTTTTTTCATTTTTTGTGTTCTTTAAAAGGACAAATATACTATTTCAAATTATATATCCATTAATTATGTGACATTAAGCAGTCAAACTATGACTACCAATACATATCAAATATAAGTATAAGTAAGTAACAATGGATATTTCACACTTGCTAAAAGCAACAAATCATAAAAATGAACATATGATGCAGGGGAATAGAGGCAAGCAAAGCCAAGGTGAGTGATGAGTTTTTTTTTTTTTTTTTATCAAATAAGGGCTGGGTTTCTTTCTATTTTTTAACTTACAAGGCAAATTGAATTATGAAGAGAATAGAGAAGGAGGCACTAGGGGTTCAGAGTAGACAAAAGCTTATAATATAATATATCATATATCATATATTATCATATGTACAATGTTGATCCGAATTGGAACAACCCTAAACTTCCAAGTTCGATGGCCAACTCGCATAGTGCAAGGTTCGAGGATCTTGAGATCAAGCACTAGCCCAATCCCTCTAAGAGCTGGACCGACCGAGTTGGGCTGGTCCACAGTTGACCTTGGATCAATGCTCACCGCTAATAACTAGGAAACATTGATCAAACATCTTTTTTTAAAAGGAGCACTCATTTTGACAATTGTAATTATTGTGGAAAAAAAATGTCAAACATGCAAGTTATGACTATCGATTTTATATGTATTCATGCATGGAGGAACTCGCAGCAAAGAAGCATCATCATTAACACCAACTTTTCGGATTGTTATCAAGTCAGTACCGGCATGCCCAATTACTTAATTCGATAGGAAGAATTGAGGCATGATGTAGTACCAAAAAAAATTAGAACATGTAAACAAATGAAAAGGAGCCAATGTCGTGAATGATTAGACTCGGGTCACAATAGAGCTCACAAAGTTTCAAATCTCACTTAATGATTAAGAGTCAAGTGCCAACCGCCAATCGAGTGACAATAACTGGAAAAAAAAAAGATGAATTGATGAACATGCAATAAACTATTTGTTCATTTAAAATTTGAAGAACATTAGTTTTGTTTAACATAAATTCTTTAATTCGATTCTACACCATCACCAGCTATGTCAATATATATACTTATAATTTTAGAAATTAAGGGAATATCAAAATTAATAATGATAAAAGTGGCTCACCAAGACGAGATTACATGGCTTGTGTATTATCTAGATGATGCACACGTTAGGTGCATTGGATAGAGAAAGAGATATGATCATGGATAATTGATCATATTAACCCCGTTTTGACTTTAATGACAAGTTGAAAATTGTGTTGTATTTTTCAATAAATCATTAATTATCTTATGATGATTTAATTGGAATACTTATAATGGGAATACTGAACACTAGTGGATGGGATCAATGAAACGAGAGATAGAGTTGGACTTGGAAAACTGTCTCGTGGGTCAAAACCAAATCAAGCGGGTTAATAAAATCATATCCATGAGTTAGTGGGTCCAAAGTCAAGTCGGCCTAAATTTTTAAGTCAAGTCCAATCGAATGTTTCTTGCCAGGGGGGCTAGATACTGGCATATACGTTCGGTCCAGGTTCACGCTTGCGCACATAAGTGGAGTCATGCACCCCACATGGGAAAATGGTTTCGTTGATTGATAATGTCGCCAGATAAGTGTTTTGGCAAAATTCTTGAAAGCATCATGTGTACTTGGAAAATTAACTTTCAAATGACTCATGACTAAACCAAAAGTAGGGCTGCGGTGCCGAAAAAAGGCATCTTAGGATGTTAATCTGTCCCACACGTAACTGACTCATGGACCTAAGATTTCTAGATTGCCTTTGACCAATTCCTTCACGCATGTAATGAGTTGGTTTGATCTCCCCTACACTACTTGAGATCTAATCGGTCTAAGTTTACCTAAACTGATCAGTGGTGACTCTAGTCTAGTATTTTAGTTTGTAGTCAAATTTTATTTTGTAAATTATCCGAACTTAGGATTTTGGAAGATCATAGAATCCAAGGCAACCCTAATCGGTGACTCCTGGTTTGCAATATGGTGCTCCATCTGATTGGAAGAGAGAGGAGTTATGGTCTTTAATGACGGCTTATTAGCCATTACATTTATCTTTACCAAAGTGCCACTTTATAAATGATGAAAAGACTCGTATCTAGATTGCCTTGTACTTTATGCTAGAGAAAATATTAAGGAATATGCTATTTGATTATTATTTTTTAATTCGAGACACCTGAAATTTTTCGCAATATACAAAATTTGACACATAGACCTAATTATAATTTTTTTCATGACTTTCTGGCTAAAAAAAATGGAAATAAAATAAAATTCATTTTGGTGTTTGTGTTATTTTAGGTTGTTGCTTAATCCCTGAGTTATATAGTATTTCTTTGCTATATTAGAAATTCAGGATTATTTTATCGTATCAGCGCCTACAAGTATCATATATCAAAGTAAAATCATTAACAATAATTATTCATAATTGCTTTTAATTAACACATGGTCGTGCTCCATCTCAAGGCCCTTGTCCAGGCCCAACTTGCCCACTGATTCGGCATCGAATCTTTATCCGGGCCCACCTCATAGTCCTAAACCTTTATCCGATATTCCAAAATCGCACCAGTTAAAACCCATCAGTCAACGTGCAAGAACAAATTCTCCAAGTGCAGCCTACTATCTTCTCATAAAGCCTTTTGGTCATGTTTTTATACCATTTCAAAATTATTTATCTCGTATTTTATATGTTGCTGATGGAGACATCTTGTATCATTTGATAATATTGAGTTTGATCGACCTTTTTTATGAAAGAATTGGCTTATAATTTTGGATCTTCAATTTTTCATTTAACAAATTACCAACGGCTTCAAAGTTTGCTAATAAAACATGCATATGATATGACCATAAGATTTTATATTAATTTCACTATCCCGTATCGTTTGTTAAAAGTTTAGTATTATCATGACCATCACTTATGCTAGTTACCAAGCAGTGAAAGCAAAATTCAAAATTGAATATCAAATTATATCAAGTAGATTTGACTTGTATATATTTTCAGCAATTGTATTATTTTGACACTTAACCTTCCCACACTTAAAAACTTTTCACTATTAACAATTAGGCCTTTAATACACTATAACTTGAAATGTAAAAAAAGCAAAAACTACTTCAAAATTAGCTAGATTATAGCTACAATTTTTATTTTTATTTTGAAAATGCCCACAACTCAAGAACATCCTATACATCAAATAGGTAAATTTATAAATTGAAATCATGCTCAATGAGTATATTTTGCCAAATAATTAACCGCAGCGTTTAATGAGAATTTTTTATTTTTTTTGGCCGTTCGCTCTTTGATGAGGTTAAAAAAATTACCAACTAGGCTCCAATTTTGACTATTTTTCTAATCAATACTTCGATATTGGGTGCGAAGAACCACCGACCAGACCGGGCCAATCTCGATCGGGGCAAACAATATATTTCTAGTATGCTTTTTAACTTCTTGGGGGGAAGCGACGCAGTGGACACGTGGCACCCCTTTGCCTAGACCCGATTGCGTCTTTCCTCAAGTGCCCACGTTAGGAGAAGCAGCCAGGTGTCAAAATGAGGGATTTATCAGGCGGCAGAGTGTCCACGTCAGGTGACTTGCCGCATTGTTTGACGTTGACCTGATCTTCAGCGGCCTCGGCCCCATATCACTCTTGACTTTGACTTGTGAATCTCTAAGTGCCATTCATCGATGCATGGGGAAACGTAGAGATGACGGTGGAGGGTGGGATATCTTGGACGTGCAATAGTGGGAGACGAAAAAGTCTGATGGGGAAACGTAGAGAGTACGGTCCTTTCTTGTGCACAACAAGGAGGAAGGGTCTGTTCTCAAAGATGAATTGCTCGTGGCTATTCCCGTTGTTCTCAAAGGCTTCTGATTCAACTTGGTGTTACGCATCTACGAATTTGCTAGATTCAGTCCTGTCTTTGTCCTCAAGACCCAGTGCAAAGTACTTGCTGTTAAGACCAGCTATTTCTACAACTATTAACCCACAACGCTAGAGGCAAGGGTTGCGCAAAAGAAAAGGCCTTTGTTTGGGGAAGGTTGAGATATTTTTTAGATAGAAGATACTCATGCCCAGTCCCATTAGCTATAAATTTTCTGATCATAAAGTCAAGTTAGTGCTGAGCATAGATAGGTATGCGAGCCAAAGACAAAGAGGAACTACCCCAGTCTTGAGGGGACTTTCTAGACCAAATGAGGTGTCAGATGAAGAATTCGCGGCCCCGATCTACCTGTCCAATCAATATCTCATTCTGACCTGATTAAACCTCCAACTTTCCGCATCAATCTACTACTTTCTTCCTTCCGAATGTTGATGTTTCCATGAGGGACGACTAGGATCAATTACTCTAATGACGGAGGACCTATTCTATCCTCCTCCTATTCAATAGAAAGGCATGAATTGTGCAAGAAATTCTTTCGATTAAAACGCCGTGCGACTCGGAGGACAGAAGACTTCTTGGTCAAGCTCAATTGCCGACAAGATGCTCCTACCCCACCATGCCTGGCCTTTCCTTAAGAAGAAAGAGGGGGGTATGAAGCGTGGAAAAGACTCCCAGAAGTGTATGAGAAAGAGGTAACCTTAAGTGTTGGAGGAGTGTGGCGTGTCTTGGACGTTCAGTGTGGGAGACGAAAATTCATAGAAAGAAAAGTCTGATGGGGAGACATAGAGAGGATGGAAGACGGTGGCATGTCTTGGACATGTAGTAGCGGGAGACGAAAATTCATAAAAAGAAAAGGGAGACGAAAATTCATAAAAACAAAAGTCTAATGGGGAGACGTAGAGAGGACAGTGGAGGGTGGCATGTCTTGGACATGCAATAGTGGGAGACGAATTATTATTATTATTATTATTATTATTATTATTATTATTATTATTATTATTATTATTATTATTATTATTATTATTATTATTATTATTATTATTATTATTATTATTATTATTATTATTATTATTATTATTATTATTATTATTATTATTATTATTATTATTATTATTATTATTATTATTATTATTATTATTATTATTATTATTATTATTATTATTATTATTATTATTATTATTATTATTATTATTGGTAGCGAGGAACCGCCAGAGACTCCCTTTCGCTTACACTATTCGGGGTCACACCGCCCTCCGATGCCCGGTGGGTGGGAGACGAAAATTCATAGAAGGAAAAGTTTGAAATTTGAGATCAATAGTGGGAGAAGAAAATTCATAGTAAGAAAAGTCTAAAATTTGAGATCTCAAGCCAAGTATAGTTACTCTAGTTTTAACACTGGAAGATAAATTTCACAAGAAAAAAAAAAAAAGTGAAGGGTCATCCTCAAACACTCCAATAGTGACCCATAAATGACAACAGCGAGGGGAGGCATGTATGTATGTATGTATGTATGTATCTGCTAATTAAGATTATGTCACAAGCCTTAACAAAATCCTTTTCACTTGTATGGTTTAACTGAAAGTGCAATGGTGTTTTTGAGACTTATGTTGACCTATTTACTGTAAAAGAAAGCGGGTCAATTTGATGTAGAAGTCAAAAAGCTGAGTAATTTGCCAGGCTATTATGCATGTTCAATAATTATTATCATTGTCATGCCAGTAGCCACACCAAATTTTTCATGACATTTATACTTGTCGGTTATTAAAGCAAGTTCGTTGAAAATAAAATCAAAACGAAACTATCTATTAATAAGTTTAGTCCCCCATTTTAATAAAAAGCAACACAACCTAAAAGTGAGTTAAAACCGGTCGGGACCTCCCTCATAGTTTGCCCCTTTTTCTGGACACAGCGATCCATATTTCACGATAATCAACGTCTAGAGATCAATCCAAAATATCTCTTTTGACCATTCACCATGATCACATGCATTTAATGGGTGACCTGCTCAAGGTTGACCATAAGGCACCAAACCTTTCTAGATGAGGAGCCGTTGATTCATTTTCAAACACTATTCAACTGTACACATATATAAACACATGTATACACACATATATATTGGTTAACTTAATATTTCTTATCCTCTATGTAGTACCCTAGATCGTGAGGGCTATCTAGTATCAAAGCCAAGAGGGAGATATATTGGTTAACTTAATATTTTCTTTTAATATGTTCGTCCAGTTTGGCTGGAACCTTCCTTAGATAAGATGTGTCGGCAGTAAAACCCAGTAGGACAGTAAGTCCATTGGTCAGCTCTGGTTGGCAGCCTGGGAAGTATGAAAAGAAACTTATTAAAATGGATCTGTTAAGAAGATTAACATTTTTCTCTAGTTCCATATCATGTATGTCTTCAGATCAAGGTCCTGTACATAGGAAAGAAATAAACATAGAAGATTTCAATAAATCTATAGTAAAATTGGAAAATTCCTAAAGTACAACTTAATCAAATTTATAAACAATCAAAGTTCAGATTTTTGAAAAAAAAAAAAAAAGATTACATAATCACAATTGAAGAAAGAGATCTACCTCTTTCCAGATCTTTTGAAACTATTAAACTACTAAATCAAAATTCTCTTAACAAATACATGCAAAAATATAATTACATTCACATGGGTTTAGTACAAGTGAGTATTAAGTCTCTTACCAAAGAAGGCTTAAATACTTCCATTTTGCTAACCTTATGTGATGCTAGATTACTAAATTTTGAAGATTCTCTTTTAGAACAGTTGAAATAAGTCTTTCTAACAACCCAATTCATTTTGACTGTTATCCAAATTTTTCTATATCACTCAGAGATCCAAATATTATTAAATCTCGAACTCTCCATGTCAAAACACATAATTATAAAATAGCTGAAAGGTCAATTTCTTTAACTCTTGTCTACAGAGTTCACTATAAAGCTATAATTTCATGTTTTGGGATTAATGCTTTTAAACATAGTCCAAAAGGAGAAACTCTTTTACTCCAATCCGATATCACTAGAGCCAACATCATAATTCATAGATCTATAAATTGGAATGATATTATTTTACACAAACAATGGGAGCTAGAAGACCAAACTCCTCCCAAGGTTGTTTGTAATAGTGAACCAACAAATATAGTCCAACATCCTGAAGGAAAAGTAACCATTCAATTCCCAAGAAGATCATTTGATATAAGATCCATTCCTTCCTCTTCCTCTAGGAGATTAGTTGATCTCTGTCCAAACCTCCCTCCTATGATTACTCTTCCACCAGAAAATCATGATGGGGCTACAATTTCTAATCAACCACATAATCCCAGTGTTATTGGTCTTGATAATCAGTCTGGAATTCTCAGACCTATTTATCAACAAGACCAAAATGAATAAAACGTGGATAACCCAAACTCTTTTCATCACTCTCCTACTTACTTACATTTAGTAGATCCCAAGGTTCTTGTTCTTGAAAAGAATTTGAACCTAACCGTGAGTTTTTGAATGAAGAATTTAATTTGGAAGAAAACAAAGAAATTAGACAATGAATTTTTAATATTTTTTTCATAAACAAGCCAAAATAATTAAAGAAAAATGTTATGTTTTTCTTTATGAACATAAAACCCATATCTTTCTTCTTCTTTTTGATTGATTTGAAGAATATTTTCTCCACCCTAAAGAAATTTATGTTTTAAATCATCATTGTAAATGGCAACTCAATAATGTCCAGACTATAAAATTTAATCATCCTCCTTTGAAAAAGATTAGAATTGAGCATAGGGACAGTGAAATTGCTGTTATTTCTTCCCGAGTCACTGCTGATAATGATGATCCCCTAACCTAAAAAAAATGCGGCAAAATAATTACATCAACCAACATCTTCATACTATTGGCAATCAATTAAATATAATAGAACGTTCTATCTAGTTATATTCTACTTAATTACCAAAAACTGGAACTCTTAAACCTCTAATTTTTAAAGACTTTGAATTTCCTAAAACTTATAGCCCAGAATTTGCTAAAACTTTAGAAAATAGAATGAGATTTTTAGGAAAGATACCCATCTTGGACACATCTAATGTTAAGGGATCTCCTCCAACAAAAGAGACTTCTAGAATAAGAGGTCTAGTTATCAACAATACTCCTGACCAAATAAATGTCCTTGAAAAATCCAATGAAGATTTAGAAAATGAATCAATTTTTTGAAATAAATAGACTTTCATAGAAAAACCCCAAAAAACTTTATTATTAAAGGGCCACTCTTCCTAATATTGTCCTTGAAGAGTCATCACAACGGGTTCAAAATAAGTATTCTCCTGATACCATTTGTGAATGGAATATTGATGGTGTCTCAAATAAATAACACCATTAATATTTTGAATCAAATGGTTATGGTAATAAATCCTTGTAAAACCCAACAAGAAGTTTCTAATCATGCCTTTGCTAACCTTTTAGTAGCTGGATTTACAGAAAAACTAAAAGGTTGGTGGGATAATTATCTTACTGATGAACAAAGAACTTAAATCTTAAATACATATAAAATAGATAAATATGGATAGCGTACTGAAGATGCCAATGGGCAAGCCATTCGAGATGCTATCTATACTCTGATCTATTTTATATTACAACATTTCATAGGAGATCATTTTTATATAAGTGACGTAAATCAATATCTTCTTTCAAACATGAAATGCAAATCTTTAGGGAGATTCCAAGAATATAAGGATCTTTTCTGATAAAGGATTTTGGTTAGACCAAAATGAAACCAACCTTTTTGGAATGATGAACTCTTAACTGGTTTACCTCGTTTAATAGGAGATTAGGTTCGTAATAAAATAAGAGAAGAATATGATGACCAAACTCCTTGTAATTTATTATCATATGGAGAACTAATTTCTTATGTTTATATACAAGGAACACATATGTGCAAGTCAATAAAATTACAAAAACAACTAAAGAAAGAACAATCACTAGGCAATAAAGATTTTGGAGATTTCTGCGCACAATATGATCCTTCATACGCTCTATCGAAAATAAAGTGTAAAGGAAATTGCCCTTCTGAAAAAAGAAAACCTAAAAATCGTTACAAAAATAAATGACAAACCAATAAGCAAGATAAACCCAAAAAAAAAAAAAACCCAAAAGGAAAATTAACAAAGACATTAAATGTTACAATTGTGGGAAAAGAGGGCATATTTCTAAATATTGCCAAATCAACAAAAGATTAAATGAACTCTCCATAGATGAGGATACTCTCTATCAACTTAATAATATCATGGCTGCTATAGATGATGATTCTTCTTCAGAAGACTTTCTTGAAAAAGTGGGTCTTTAAATTAATGAGATAGAAACTTCATCAGAATCCGAAGTATAATTCCTCTCCTCTGACACCTAAAATTAATGTTTTAACAAATGAAGAAGATTTTTTGTTAAAAACAACTAATAATATATTAGATCCAAAAGCCAAAAAACAATATCTAGATAGACTCTAGTCTTCCATGAAGATCCCAACTAGTTCTAATGCAACTTATAATCTCAAAGATATTCTTAATAGAAATAAGAAAATTCAATCTAGACCTATGAATATAAATGATCTCAATAATGAAATAACTTAGCAAAAATTAGAAATAAAAGCTCTCAAAGATACCCAAGCTCAAATACAAAAATAAATTTTGGCAATAAAATCTAAAATAGAAAAGGGGAAAAAACAACAAAAAGTGACTGATAACACTGATCCTAATTTTTTAATGACTTTATCAGAAAAATCAAGAAAATGGATAAGAAATATAACAATAAGAATCAATGATTAATTCACTATTGATACCACAACACTTTTTGATACAAGAGTTGATCTCAATTGATAAAAGAAGGCTTGATACGAGCAAAATATTTTCACAAAACTATAGAATCATTAAAGTTAGCCTCAGGAGACAAACTTAGAATAAGTTATAAGTTGCTTGAAGCTTCTATAATAACAACTCAAATGTCTTCTAAAACATCCTTTCTTTTAGTTAAAGATATGAGATAAAGTGATATTAAAAACACCCTTTATACAATTAATCCAACCTTTTACTATCACCAATGAGGGAACTGAAACACAAGCTTTAAATAAAAAGATTACTTTTGATTTCATTACTAAACCACATCTAAACATATTACAAGAAAATTCAATTGCCAAAATTAATTTTCTCATAAAAAACAAGGAAGATCAACTTCAATATTTAAAAGATGATTTGAAGTTCAAAAGGATAGAATAAAAATTACTTAATCCAAAAATAAAAGAAAAAATTTCTTCTCTCCAAAAATATATTGAACAATACATATGTCCTACTTTGCCCAATGCATTTTGGGAAAGGAAGAAACATATTGTCAGTCCTTCTTATAAACTAGATTTTTTAGAAAAACAAATTCCAACAGAAGCTCGACCAACTCAAATAAACCAAGAAGTTTTACAATTTTGACAAAAGGAAATTCAAGACTTATTAGATAAGAAACTAATTCGAAAAAGCTAATCACATTAGAGTTGCTTTGCTTTCTATGCCAATGAAAATGCTGAACTAGGAAGAGGAGTACCCAAGTACCCAAGTTAGTTATTAATTATAAACCTTTGAACAAAGTATTAAAATGGATTAGATATCCAATTCCAAATAAAAAAGATTTACTAAACTAACTTCATAATTCAAAAATATTTTCAAAGTTCGATATGAAATTTGGATTTTGGCAAATGCAAATAGTGAATCATATAAATATAAAATAACATTTATAGTATCATTTGGACAATGTGAATGAAATGTAATGCCTTTCGGTTTTCAAAATGCTCCTTTTGAATTTCCAAGAATAATGAATGATATTTTTAATCCTTACTCTGAATATATTTTAGTCTATATAGATGATGTTTTAATTTTTTCTACTAGTATTGATGAACAATTTAAATATATCTCAGTATCATAAGTACTATCAAGAAAAATGGCTTAGTAGTCTCCCCAGCTAAAATATTATTTTTCCAAATAAGAATTGGATTTTTAGAACATTACATTTCTCAAGAAACTATCATCCCAATTGAAAGATCAATCCTTTTTGTAGAAAAATTTCCTGATGAAATTAGAGATAAAACCCAATTACAAAGATTCTTAGGAAGTCTCAATTACATTATAGGTTTTTTTCCCAAATATCAATATTTTATATAAGCCCTTACATCAAAGCTTATAGAAAAACCCTCCACCGCTTGCCTTCAGCTCACTTGCACTCATGTGCTCTTGCCTTCCTGCGTCCTAAAAGTCTTCTTTGATCACATCCTTTCACTTTCATATATCATTCACTTGTATCTTTTCCAAAACACTCGTAATCACTCGTAATCACTTGTAAAGATATCTCCAATAACTTGTAATCATATCCAATCACTTGTATCAACTATCTATGAGTTTTCTTATCACTAAATAATTTAACCAACCAAGTTTTGGTTGGCATTATCACTTCATGTTATTAGCTTCTTCTTTTTCTTTTTATTTTTCTTTTTATTTTAAAGTGAGATCTCTACTCTCACACGAACTACCACCCTTATAAATGTCACATTATCTTTTATCATGCATATTAGTGGTATCTCTGCTTGAGTGCGAACTATCGCCCCCGCGTGAGATTACATTGTTATTTAAATTACATTTCGTATCATTTTCTGATTGAAATCATAATTAGCTTAATCTTCATCTATACTTCATATCTTCAGCTGGTCCGTTTCTTATTTATTATTATTATCACTCTTGAATTATTATACTTCATATTAGATAATTTCACAAAATTAGCTGTGTGTGTGTGCGCGCTTGTGTGTGTGTGTTATAACCTATAGCATCATAACTACTACTATGTCGAGCACAGCGCAAGACTCATGGCTCGAACTCACATGCCTAAGGGCCAACTCAACGCCAAGCGAGGATAGGAATCAATATGTCTCAATATTGATCCAAGGCCAAGCAAGGTTCAGTTTGCCACACCTCAATGCCGATTCAAGATCAAACGAGACCTGTCCGTGACTTAGAGCATGATTCAACTTATAGACACCAACACATGAGCAAACCATAGAAAAATCATTCCTCATCATGCACACAACTACCCATGGGTAAGCAAACAACAAAAACCAACAACGTCACCCATTGCCTAGCCAAGGATTAGGAATTCTACTTACTTTTGATGAATCAAGGTCGATTTGCCAAGGAATGGCCAAACGGTGAGGGCGAAGGGCAAGTATGGCCAAGAGGGAGAGGGAAAGAGAGGTGTGCAAGAGGAGAGGAGAGGAAGAAGTGAGTTAAGGATAGAGAAAATTGAAGGGCGGTGCCCTATTTACAGGCTCAACCTAAAAGGCTATGTGGTGTTCTAAAGTCCTAAGGGTCCTTGGTGTATTCTTCTTATTGGTCCACTTAGCTAATGAGTCACCATATGATGATGACTTAGCCTAACTTGCTCTCTAAGGTGAATCTCCTAACCATCATTACCATATCTCTATCTTGCCACCCAAGTGGAGAAGTCATGCCTTCCTTAAATGCTCCAAGATTTGGGGTTATAATTAGTTTTGGATTTGGTCACATGTTAGGTTACTTGTTCTCCAAGCCAAACCCCTATCTTGCCATCTATGATGATGAATCCTTTATATATAAGTTAACTAAGATTTAGTCATCATTAGTTTTGGATTTTGGTCACATGTTTCTTGTTACTGAAGTAGGTCACCATTTAAGTTGTCACATGTAATCATAACCAAATCCACCTCCTTATCACCTAAGTTGATGAGCCATTCTTTTCATTTATGGACTAACTTCCAAAGAAAATTTTGCAAACATGAGAAGGAAGCCGATGGAAGCACTAACATCATCGGGTGAGAGGTTTCATGTTCATCCACAATCAATTACCCCATTCGAACCAATGTTTGTGGGGGTAATTCATGGTCGGGTGAGGCTAGTCATGGCCTAATTTTCCTAGCGAAACTAAGTTGGTAGCTTATTTGATGAGCTTCATGGCCTGCTCTGGCTGGCAAACGGCTAGGATCGATCAGGTTCAAAGCTAAACTGATTAGGTTCAAAGCTGGGCTGATCAAGCTTTAAGTCGGTTGACCGAGCTTGGAGCCAGCTCATGGCCTGGCACAGGGTTGGGCTCATGGCTTGATTGACTAGACTGAGGATTGGATTCATGATCAGACTAACTAGGCTCACGATTGGATTTGTGGCCTATCCATGATCTTTCGCAATGGTCCATGGTTGGTCCATGACCAATCCATGTTTGAGCATAGCCCATTCGTGGTCGATTCTCGATTGTCATGAGATCACAGGGGATCGATTGATCCGTGATTGATACACAATCAAATGGAATCGGTCCATGGTCATCCGTGGTCGGTGCATGACTGTGTGAAATATTTCGTGATTAGTGCTTGATGGCATGGGATCGATCCATGATCGTCCACTGATCAATTTGTAATGGTGCATGATCATATCATGACCAACCCTTATGATCAAGTAATCGATCCATGGTAGAATAATTCTAATCAAGTTGTCTGATCGATTGATCAATGCACTGTTGATCTCTTGATCGTCTCATGGTTGATCCTTCGATCGAACCATGGTTGTTCCTAAGTTGCCTTTCCCGATCGGGCCGATTGGTCCATGATCGATTTTCAGATCGGTCCATGGCTGATCCCCGTTATCGGCATACTAATCCCCTGGCCATCTCCCATGATAGAGATAGGGGTTGGAATTGTGGATTCACATTATGCATCCTTATTGGCAAGGGTTCAAGCATCCGATGAATCATCAATGAGGGGCCAACGAGGCTAGATTTAGCTACTCACTAGTGGGTCTGGCACTAGCTAGCCTCACTTGAGTCACGACCTCAGGCGAGGCTCACCAGTGATTAAATATGGCCATTGATGATCTATTTCGTTCACGAGTGGCTAAGTTTCATTGGAAAGGTTCTAACTTCTTTTTAAAGGAAAAAAAAATTAGAAAAGTCCTCTACAAAGTGTAGTTTTTTTTTCCCCACACAACATTTAAATCAAAGTTACTTCCAATGTGTTTTTGATTTACACTTTACCAAATGCAATTTGCATTTTGGATAGCCCCTTTCAACTAAAGTTTTTGTCATTTTCCTAAAGTTTTTTTTTCCAAAACCAATCTAATCGCACTTGGTTACCTAATTGGGAAAATTACCAAAAAAGTCCTAAATCTATTGCAATAGTGTCAATTCAGTCATAAACTTATTATTTTTTTTTTTACCAATTGAGTCCTAAACCTTTTACAATTATTCTGATCAGTCCATTCGGCTAAAATTGGCCGGCGTCGACGAGTTTTTTTAATAATATTTTATTTTATTGAAATATTTTTTTTATCTTTTATTTTCCTTTTTCCTCTTTTTTTTTCCCCTTCTCCCTCTTCCTCCCTCCTCCCTCCTCCCTCCTCCCTCCTCCTTCCTTTGGCTCCAGTGACCGGCCAAGTCGCCGCACTAAGGCAATCTGATGGGCTCGCCTCGCCGATCCGACGGGTTTCGCCTCACGACCACGAGGCGAGCCCTCTCCAAATCCGGCGGGGGCTCGTCGACGCGACAGTGAGCCCCCTCGTCGGATCTAGCAAGGGCTTGCCTCGCCCGACGATCGCAATGCGAGCCCTTGCCGGGTCGACGAGGCGAGTGCCTCGCCGGGTCGGCGGGGTT
The DNA here is from genome assembly GCF_016545825.1 of Eucalyptus grandis. Lineage (NCBI taxonomy): Eukaryota > Viridiplantae > Streptophyta > Magnoliopsida > Myrtales > Myrtaceae > Eucalyptus > Eucalyptus grandis. The sequence goes on along the minus strand of NC_052617.1, from coordinate 2,499,256 downwards.
TCACCCCGTTGTTGCCTTGGGCATGACCTCGCCAACTAGAGGGCTCCCCTTGCCGGACTCGGCAATGGCGAGGCCCCCCTCGTCGGATCTAGCGAGGGCTCACTCCACTAGTGGCTAGCCAACAGCGAGGCGAGCTAGCCCGCCCTCGCCTAGCGACAGCGAGGCGAGCTAGCCCGGTCACCGGAGCCAAAGGAAGAAGGAGAGAGAAGGAGGGAGAGGAGAAGACAAAGAAAAAAAGAGAAAAAAAAAGGAAAAAGGAAAAAATGGATTAAAAATTAATAAAATATTTCAAAAATAAAACATTATTAAAAAAAAACTGGGGCTGGCTGGCCAATTTTGGTCGGATGGACTGATCGGGAATAATTGTAAAAGGTTTAGGACTCAATAAGTCGAAAAAAATAAGTTTAGGACCGAATTGGCATAATTGCAATAGGTTTATGATTTTTTTGATAATTTTCCCTACCTAACTTGCTACCTTTACAACAAGCATATTGGTCTAACTTTAACTTATAATCTTTCAAAGTTTAGTTCAACTTTCAATAGAGCAAATCTAATGACAAGAAAGACAGAAAATCCATTTGAAACATGACGTGACAATCTAAGTGATTGATTTTACATTTTATGAGTGTCGACAATTTTTTTTTTGAACACTTGTTAAGCTTTTTAGTTTGGAATAGTATATTTTTTAAAACCATGATCACGTAAATCACAAAAAGGACTCATGTATTGAGAATTGTAAAATTTCTTTAAGAGATAATGCAAAAGAGAAAATTCAAATTTTCATTCTCTCACATACTTAAGTTTTCATTCCACGACAGAATAGTTTTTATCTAATTCCAAAATAATCTTTCGTACCTAGAGACGAAACCCCGTAAGAAAAATGCCGAATTACCATCTCTTTGGAAAATCCCGAAGCCCCCAAGTCCTTTGCAAACCTTAGTCTCTTCCACGATCGATAACCATCAACCACTGGCAGTCGCCACGCTTAATAGCCTTCCATTGATGTCCCTCTCCAGTGACCGTCTCCGTCCCGTCTGCCATCAATTGTCATGTCCTACCTTAGCGCCATCGATGCACTGGGAGATAAAGCAAATACAGAGATGATGGCGGATAGTGGCACATCCGAGAGACGGAAGTCCATAGAAAGAAAAGCCCGAAATCTAATATCTCACCAGACATAGTTTACTCTAGTTTTAAGACCATTACAAAATTTCAAAGGAAAAGAAAAAAAAAAAGTGACCGGTCATCCTCGACACCACAATAGTGATTCATCCGTGGCGACGGCGAGGGGAAGCATTGAGGTTGGGCACAAAGGTGGCTGTGAGTAGAAGAGGAGGAGGTGATGGGGAGAGAGAGAGAGGTGCTAGTTAGGATCCGATGGGATTTAGGTTGAGTATGATGTGGTCTAGAATTAACTGGACACATGTAGCGAACTTAAAATGGAGATAGCAAGTGAATGCATGGTAGAAAACAATTGTTTACATCCTTGGCAAAGTGCAATTGTGTTTTTGAAACTTATGTTGAACTATCTATTGTAAAAGAAATTTGATTACCCTATTATAGAAGTCGCAAAGTTGAGTAATTTGCAGGCTACTATGCGAGTTCACTAGTTATTATCATTGTTATTCAAGTTGCCACGCCTTCGCTGAGGAAGGTTCTTTCAACAAAATCTTTCATCAAAGGGGCAAAACTTCGGTTTTATTGTTTGAAATGGATTTTGGGTGGCTTCAAAAAGGAAACAACTGATCTAAACTATAGGCAAAAGTAAAATAGAAGAAAACAGGAGAAAATTAAATATGCAATTGAATGTGAAGAGCAGTAAAAAAAAAGATAGCAATTGAAAAAAAAGTGATCAATTGTTGATTTGGCAAAAAGTCCCTATATTAATGCCTCTTCAACTATTTATAGTGGTAATCTATGGGTAATTGCCCTTTAGCAGTTACCATCTTAATATTTAAAATGTTCTAGAAGTTTCGGCTCCTTGTCAATAACCGCTCTGCTTTGCCGACATTTTCTCCGGCACCGATTCCCATAACCACTTCGGTTCTTATCTCGCCTGCTTTGGCAAGTTCTACCATCGCACTATTCAAGATCCTCATTGTCGACTGTTGGCGCTCTGCCCCACTTCCATGAATTCTCGCGTGCTGGGCCTACTTTACCCTCTTCTACTTCCGAAGCCAAACAAGCTAATCTTGGGCGCCAACACCACGTCAACTTTTTGGTGATAATCTGACCTATCGACTATTAAAGTGAGTTGATTGAAATTAAAACCAAAATTGAAATCATCAATAAGTTTAGTCGCGGTTTTAGCGACCGATCAACGCAAGTTAAAACTGGGAGTGACCTCCCTCGTAGTTTCTGGACATGGTGATCCGTATTTCCCGATTATCAACATCTAGAGATGAATAAAAAATATCCTTTTTGAAGATGGTCCCGAATTTTCTCTTTTTGGCGTAGGTTTTGAGCATATGATTCCAATCACAGCCTTTGTTTTCTAGTCGTGACTAACTTAATTGTTGGAATATAATACGCGGAAATGATAGAATTTACAATTTACGTCAACGCGAAATTGTTAGAGAAATAAATAAGAAATAATAAGGACACCAGAAATTTACATGATTTGGTTCGAGTATCGGTACCTACGTCTACGGAAGAGTCAGCAGCAAATAATCAACTATAATCGGATAATCAAAATTTACAATCGTTCACTCGCGTGAGTGTTTTCCATACCGGATTTAACTCTAAACTCAAAATATTTATAAATAAATGACTCACTTGAACATAAACTCACTGCATAAAAATTATCACGTGTCCAAGCTCAAACGAAACGCTTTACGTACATCAAAACAAGAATAGCGGCTATTTTTTCCTTTCACGTAAGTATCCTCTTCGTAAGGCTTCGGCAAGCGGCGCTCCTTTCTTTTCTACTTGCAGAGGACTTCAGCAGCGAAAAAAAACCCTCTGGAGACTTCCGCTTTGTGTATATATGTGTGCCCAAAAGTCAAAGTCTTGACTTGGCCCACCACCTTTTTGCCTCTTTGTGGAGACTCCTTTCTTTTCTTTCCATGGCTGAAAAAGAAACCCCAGGCGTAGAATAGTGTTTTTGACTTTGGGCCCCACCATGGATAACTTATACGATTCAACTCCTTTAGATAAAAGAGGGAACCTTTGCTCCCTTTTATTTTATTTTTATTTCATCCTTTATGTAGCTATAAAGTGTCTAACAAAAGAAAAGCTTCTTCATCAAAAAAATATCTTCATGATCAGATAATAAAAATGTTATCCAAGTCAATCAGATTTTGTAAACGCTTAAACTTGAGACATAATTTAATATTTATAACACACATGGCTCTCGTTGCTGCCCAAAAATAACTCAAGCCTTGATGGATGAGTGGAGTTCCATGTTGAGTCATCAACGAGACAAATAGGAATTATCATCACAAATTTATGACTTACACGGTCTTTGTTATTGATGAAAGATGAATGGTGAAGACCAATAATCAACTTAAGGTAACTAATATGGCCGATTACTAATCGGCGAAAGGTGATCGATTAGAGTAGCTATGGATATGTGGTGGTCAATCGCAGTAGAATAACTAAAGATATAGAAGCAAGGATTGAATGGGAAGATATCCCATGGATTGCAGCTGTTTATGGAAAAGAACTTGCGGTTAGAGGCTGTTCGCGGGGAACGGATTGCTGACAAATATGTTTCACCAAAGGGGTAAATCTTCAGTTTTTTTTTTATGTAAAAATCAGACTCTATCTCGTTTCATAAAGGAAGCGACTGATTCTACTTTACAAGCGATAAAGTAAAGAATAAATAGGAGATAAAAATGTGCAATAAAACGTAAACGTGCGATATGAAGAAAAAAGATAGCCAAAAGACAAGTGTCCTTACGATTGTTGATTGTCAAAAGGTCCTTTATAATTATGTCTCTTTGTCTATTTATAGCTAGTTTTACAAGTAACCGCTTTCCAACCGTTATTATCTTCAATCTCAAACTGCTTCCGGAGACTTCGGTACTGTGCCAATAAATGTATTGCCTTATTCACACGATCGTCAGCACCAAACCCTTGAAGTCGTCTCCATTCTTATCACTTTGCTCTCGAGCAATTACTAATTCTAAACCCTCGATATCTTTGATAAGTGGTTGCTTTCTTACAAATTAGGTTTAATGGGCTTTCCTTTTATTCTAGGCCCGATAAGCCAATTTTGGCACCAAAGAGGGAATCAAGTCAAAATGTAGAATCTGGGGAGCAATCTGATATGTGATTTAAAAGATAACATCACATCCACTATTACACTTTGTATGGGGCTATATAAGCCTCAATCAAATTAATTGTAAAGGATCCGCATTCAATAGCACTTAATATTTTTTAATTATTCAATTGATCGATTTATCATTCCTATTTATAATTATTTATTCTTTCAGTTCAATTAGCGTTAGTAACTCATTCCATACACATTGTTTCTTATCAAGTTATCACGGAATCCAATTAACTCAAAAAGCCAAGAGGAAATCTTTGGTGAAAAGTATTTGTCGATAATCATTTTCGGCGAAACACGAGTTTGGACATTCACCGTTCACCGGGGGGACGATATCTCACGATTGAATTGACGCGCGTGAGTGTATAGTGCATGGACGGGCGGTGGACGCCATAGTCAATGTTGACCACAAGGCGACAAACCTTTCTAGATGCCGTGTGTAATATATATATATCCTCGCCGAGATTCACTGCACCCCACTTTCTCCGCAGTGTCCTAATGGCTCCGCCATCCTCGCTCCTCCTCCCTCTCTTCCTCTCCCTTTTCCTCCAATCTTGTCGGCTCTCCACCTCGGCGCTGCCCAGCCTCCCCAAATGCGCGTCCCTTTCCGTCGAGGACCCCGGCGACGTCCTCGTCTCCCCTTCCAGCACCTTCTCCGCTGGCTTCTTCCCCGTCGGCGACAACGCCTACGGCTTCGCCGTCTGGTTTAGCAACCCTCCATGCTCCGGCGCCGCTTGCACCCCCATCTGGATGGCCAACCGCGAGGCCCCCGTCAACGGCCGACGCTCCGCCTTATCCCTCCTCGACTCGGGCAACCTCATCCTCACCGACGCCGGCGATGCCGGCGGCGAGGTCTGGTCTTCCGGCACCAGCACCTCCTCCACCGCCGAGCTCCGCCTCAATGAAACTGGGAACCTCTTCCTCACTGACGGCAGCGGCAGAGTCCTGTGGCAGAGCTTCGACTCGCCGACCGACACCCTCCTCCCTCAGCAGCCCTTCACTGGAAAAACACTCCTGATCTCTGCTCGGAGCCGGTACAACTACTCGACCGGGTTCTACAAGCTTTACTTCGCCAGCGACAATGTCCTCAGCCTCCTCTTCGACGGCCCGTCAATCACGGGCGTCTACTGGCCTTACTCGTGGAGCAAGGGCCGATTCCTTTACAACAGCAGCCGCATCGCTGTGCTCGACCCGCTCGGCCGCTTCCAGTCCTCCGACAACTACTCATTCTACACCTCTGATTACGGCGTCGCGGCTACGCAGAGAAGGATGACCCTCGACTTTGATGGCAACTTGCGGGTCTACAGCCGCGAGCTGGGCTCGATTGTCTGGGCCGTGACGTGGGAAGTGCTCAGCACGCCCTGCTTCATCCACGGCGTGTGCGGCAACAACAGCCTCTGCAGCTACGACCCGACCAAGGGTCGGAGCTGCTCCTGCGTGCCTGGCTACGTTCCCAAGGTCCCGGGCGACTGGTCGGCCGGTTGCGTCCCCGATTTCACCTTCTCCGACGGGTGTGTCGCCGACGAGATCGGGTTCGTGAAGCTCAAGTACGTCGATTTCTATGGCTACGACTACAACATCATCTATAGCACCAGTCTCGCTAAGTGCCGGCAGACTTGCCTGAACCTGTGCAACTGCCGAGGATTCCAGTACATTGCAGGCTCCGGCCGCATGTCCGATTGCTTCCCCAAGGTCGAGCTCCTGAATGGCCAGAACTTGTCCAGCTTCACCGGCGAGTTCTTCATTAAGGTCCCCAAGAATAAGACCTTCACCGTGGACCAGCTGGTGAGGAGAACTCAGTACACTTGTCCTTCCACCCCGGTGGTGAAGGTCTTGGACAGGACTTATTCCATGAAACGCGAAAACGGGCCGTTGAACTTCGTGCTCTGGTTTTCCTGCGTGGTGGGAGGGATCGAGATGGTGGTAGTGTTCTTGGTGTGGTTCTTCCTGATCAAGAACCAGCAGGACGTCACTTCCGCGCACCAGAGCCACCTCAATGCCGCAACCGGGTTCAAGCGGTTCAACTACAACGAGCTCAAGAAGGCAACGAGGAATTTCAGCAAGGAGATCGGGAGAGGCGCAGGCGGGATCGTGTACAAGGCCGTATTGCCAGATGATTGGGTCGTCGCAGTGAAGGTGCTCAGCAATGCCACAACTGGAGAGGCCGATTTTCTGGCCGAGGCTAGCACGATCGGCAGGGTGAACCACATAAATTTGATCGGGATATGGGGTTACTGTGCCGAGGGAAAGCACAGGCTATTGGTATACGAGTTCATGGAACGCGGATCACTGGCACAGAACTTGTCGTCACCTGAGCTTCATTGGAAGAGGCGGTTCGACATCGCAGTGGGCACCGCAAAGGGTTTAGCTTATCTCCACGAGGAGTGCTTGGAGTGGGTTCTGCATTGTGACGTGAAGCCTCAGAACATACTCTTAGACTCCGACTACCAACCCAAAGTTGCGGATTTTGGGCTTTCCAAGCTAATGGACCGAGGGAAGGTGAGGAATTCCACCTTCTCGAGAATTAGAGGAACCCGAGGATACATGGCTCCCGATTGGGTCTCAAATCTGCCCATCACATCCAAGGTGGATGTCTATAGCTACGGGATCGTCATGTTAGAGATGGTGACCGGAATTAGCCCGACGACAAGTGTTGATTCATTGGAGAGCGGAGGGGATGCCAAGAAAATCCAGCTCGTCCCGTGGGCGAGGAATAAGAAGACGGGGTCCCATCTGGAAGAGATGGTGCATCCTGTGCTCAGGGGCGATTACAACTTGAAGCAAATGGAAGTCTTGATCGAGGTTGCGCTCAAGTGTGTGGAGGAAGATCAAAACGCCAGACCCAACATGAGCCAAGTGGTGGAAATGCTTCTTAGGCATGAGAATGATAGTTAGATTAGGGTGCAAGTGAAGTGAGATTGATTTAGGTGCTATCTCTCTGGTCACACGTGATGGACTTCTTAAAATTTTAAATTTACAATGGCTTGTCATTATCTCACTCTTTGAAGTTATGAAATTTGTTGACACCAGATTTTAGTTAGTAGGTCACATAATAAAAATTCGAGATTATGGATTTTTGATTGCAACATGACCCATTTCCTAGGGTAAAAAGAGTTATTTAAGTGTTTTTCAACATTTTTCAAGTTTCATCACATTTTATTTAAACTTAGACATTAATTCCTTGGTTTACCTTTGAATTGATTTTGGTCAACCCCTAATATCAACCTGTCAACATTTTTCAAAATCTGAAAACTTCGAAAAATCATCAATTCCATTATTTTCAAGCTTATAGTGGGTTCATTTTGCGGAAAACGTTTTCCTTATTTTCTTGCATTCAGTTCGTTTAGAAAAATGAGTCAACAAATAGTGTTTTCCTAATCAACAAGAAAATGTTTTCCTATCAAAACTTGTGCTCTCAGTCTAAGGGTCATTGATCAATGAAAAGTTTAATCTTATAAATTAATTTTTCTAGAAAATCAAATATTTACTTATTTATGTTTGATTTGTTATTCTTTCCTTTTCTTTTTCTTTTCTTTTTCCTTCTTTTCTCTTTTCTTTCTTTTCCTTTCTCCTTCTTCCCCCTTCTTCCTCCGTCGGCCTTGTGCCTCCGCATCTATCAACAACCCAGCAAGTGGCCAAGACAGAGGCTAGCAAGCTCGAGCCTTGGCCGATCTAGGCAAGCCCAAGCTCGCCAATTCGAGCTCCATCAAGATCGACAAGCTCAAAGCTCACCCTATGTTGACAAGGCAAAGCTTGCTTGTGGTTGTTGCTACTTAGTAGCGATAGAGGATGAGAGAAATTGAAAATGGAAAGAAAAGAAAAAGAAATTTAAAAATAATTTAAAATTCATTTTTTGAAAAATTAAAATTAAAATAAAAAGAGAAAAATAAAATAGTTCAAAATTTGAATTTTTTAGAAATTTAAAATTTAAAAATTCGAACTTGTTTTTGCCTAAAATAAAATAATGAGATTGAGATCATCTTCCAATAATATTTAAACATCATAAAATATTTTTAATCATATATTACTAAACAAAGGAAAATTTATCGTATTCTTGGAAAATGTTTTACCATAAGGTATTTTCATATATCATTGAGTTTTCGCGATAAACACGCACCCTTAATTAGACTTGTAATCAATAGTTTTCACAAAAAATAACTAGGAACTAACATTTCAATCAAATTGAGAATTTTGACCATCAGTCAGCAAATTTCAAATCATTTTTTAGAATAATTTCCTTCATGACATTTGATCTAAAGTCGTAACACATAGAAATTCAAGCCAAACTTAAGAAATCGGGCTTGAGATAGGTGGACCAATTCTCAAGGAGCCCTATCGGTCCTTCATTAATGATGCTAATTAGACCTATTGAAATTCGATTAAACCAAATCAACTCAATTCCAAAGTCAATTTTGGCAAAATCATGAAATTTGGTATAATTTGACTGAAACACGAACTGGCACCAATAGGGTTGTCGCGACCTAAATTTCGGGTGCACTATCTAGAGTTTAGGCTAATGGATTACTAAGTTTTAAACTTAGTTCGGGCCTCCCAAACCCATACCAATTCGCGACTTAGGTTTCTGTTTTTTAACATGCAAATAGATTTTATCTAGGAGTCGCCACTAATCAGTTTATAGTAGGCTGATTAGACACCTAAATAAAATAATGAGAGAATTATTTTACTTCTACGAACTAGAGACTTTGGGTACGAGAACTTTGTTACACTAGATTTCTCTAATGCCCTTTCGGTACCGTTCTTTTTATTTTTAAAAATGTTTTTGCAGGCAGTTTGGATTTATTTTAACCTAAATCTCTATAATGCAAAATGGTGATCACACGGATGCTCAATTACTATTAAACAATCAAAAGACTTCCATTAAAAGAAATAAACACACAAAACATTTTTTGGGTTTTCTTTTATTTTGAAATTGAAATGTGCATTTTAACTTCATGACCTAACTTTATTAACAAGCAAATTCTAATTAGATGAGCCTAACATGCAAACTAATTGACCTGCACCTAATATTCTTAGGATGTTAATCTGTCCCACGCATAACCAACTCATGGACCTAATATCTCTAGATTGCCTTTGACCAATTCCTTCATGCATGCAATGAGTTGGTTTGATTTCCCTTACACTACTTGAGATCCAATCGGTCTTTTTTTACCTAAATTGATTGATGGCGACTTTAGTCTAGTATTTTAGTTTTTTAAAAAAAAATTATTTAGATCTAACCTAATTTTTCCAAAAAATTATCTAAATAGAATCTCAAAATGCAACCCTAATCAACACACTAGTTTGCAAGATTTGATTTTTTTATTGGAAGAAATATATTTTTTAGTGTTTTTCCAAGACAAGTAATTATCACATAAACATTACATCTAAACTAAACAAGATATTCACCAAATGAAATGTTAAAATAATCAAAAAAATGACCCATTTGTCTCACAGTGTCAAATTTTTTAACCATACTTTAACCCTAAACATCACGACAAAAGTTCAAAATAATTGAAAATCTGAAAAAGTCTTATGGATCAAATTAAAAATGATAATGACTTAAAATTTAAAATACTATCAAAATTAAAAAATTAATATAATTAAAAAAAATATTTTTACAAATCAAATTTTAATTATTTTATAATTTTTTAAAAATTAATTTTTGCGGTTAATGCCTACAAGATTCATGAATATTGACATCCGATGCTGCAATTAAAATAACTAATCTTAAAAAATATAAGATAACATAACATAAAATAAGTAAAAATTAAAAATTAAAAATAAGCTACCTAAGGGGAGAGCAGCAACGTTGATGGGATAGCCGGAGAGAGGGTGGCCGGCGTCGGAGCTCCGGCGAAGGGATCGGCGGAGGTGCAGCGTAGCGTGCACGGCGGAGGTGCTCGGGTGCTCGCGGCGGAGGTGCAGGCACAGCGGAGGGTAGGGGCGAAGGAGGTGCCGACGCTGTGGGTGGAGGTGTGTGGGCAGGCGGTACGGGTGTCGGGCAATCAGAGGTGCTAGCACAAACAGAGCATCGGTGACAGACGGTGCAACAACGGCACGACGGTGGCGCAGCAGCAAGCTGCTGCAGGCATTGAGGACGGTAGCACGGGCGTCGTGGCTAGCTATGGCGCTGCTAGTGCAGGCAGAGGAACGCACGAGCGTCGGGCGGAGCTGCAATCGCGGGTGAAACAGAGGTGTCGCGGTCGTCGGAGCTCTGGCGTTCAGCGCTGGGCAGAGAGAGACGGAGCGAGCGTCGCAGTTGTAGCGAGCGAGGCGGCGACGGTTGCAGAGGCGCGGTCGTCAGGGTGACAAGCGGTGATGGCAGGGATGCTCAGGCAAAGCTTCGGTGTACGAGCAGAACGAGCGGCGGTCTCGGGCGCGGGGGCTTCGCGGATGAATGGCGACGGGCTAGCGAAGGAGATGCTGGTGCGGTGGCCGACGCAACACTCGGACGGGGAGAGTCCGTGAGTAAGATGAATAGTCCAGTCCCTCTCCTTTTCTCTCTCTCTCTCTCTCTCACGTCACTCACTGGTCTTCTCTCTCTCCTTTCTCTGTTCTGCAGCTGACCTTTTCCCTTTTCCCTTTTCTTGTCAAGAGAAAGAAAAGGGAAAAGGCCATCTTTTTGACCAAGACAGACGAGGCCTTCTTCTTGCACAATTTTTTCTTCGAATTCGCTCTCCCTTTGTCACGAAAATTGTGGCCCTTTTTATAGTGTTTCCATGCGGCCACTTTCTATAGTATTTTCCGAGTTTCCATCTTCTATTGCATTAATTTATGGCTTCAAATCAAGCGTAATATCACAATCAGCTTGATTTTGCTACAATTCCTTACCTTTTATCAAAATCTTTGCCCCTTATTCACTTGATAACTAATTGCTTTTGCATTCATCAGGATTTCAAACATCCATGCATAATCAATTATATTGATTTTCTCCTATTTTTCCTTTTGCTTGTGATTTTTATTTTTATTTTCTTAGGGCTACCAAAAATCAGGTGTCAACAAGGGTCAAGCCAAAAAAGAAACTAGGCCTTGATCCAACTGGGCTCGATTTAGGAGCCCAAGTCATGATCACGGCCTAGGATAGGACTCGGTCTCTATTCTCAAGTTGGGTTCAAGAACTCGGCCCGCCGTAGGTCTGGTTTTTACTAATAATAAGTGTTACAAAAGTCCTAAAACGTATCATGAAAATGCAATTGAATCCTAAAACTTGCAAAAAATGCAATCAAATCATAAAACTTGTCAAATTGTTTCAATTGAGTCCTAAAGTTAACGCCATCAACTTTTTAACGAAAAATGCTGACGTGGCACGAACATGGAATTTTAAATAATTTTTATTTTTCACATGGCTTTTTAAATTTTTTTTATTCCATTTTTTAAAATTAGATTTAAAAACTAAAAAGAAAAGTTAAAATTTATTTTTAAAATTGTTATAAAAAAAAAGCAACTCCTCCATCGCCATAACGACCCGGGCCCCCCTGTATAATATTATCTGCTTTGGACACCGAGGCACGACTTTCCGCGTTCGCTGATTAAAGGGACCCAAGCTTTATAAACTAACCCAGGACTCCCCCTCTAAGTGATGTGGACGAGAGACATGCCCTTTTAGCCTCACCTGCGTATTGCCAAGGCGATCTCAATCCATCCCTCCGTACTGCCCCGGGTCTGGGTCATCACATTCTCCCCCCTTAAGGCACAGAGAGAACGCTGTGGCCCCCACACGCGGTCGGGAGTTGACTCGATACCATTCATAACAACTCAGGCCCTTTGTATAACATTGTTCGCTTTGGACGATGAGTCCTCATGGCTTTAAAACATGTTATACAGATTAAAAGACCCAAGCCTTTATAAACTAGCCCAGGACTCCCCCCCTAAGCGATGTGGGACGGGAGACATGTTCTTTTAGCCTCACCCGCATACTGCCAAAGTGATTTTAGTCCATCCCTCCGTACTGCCCCGAGTTTGGGTCGTCACACTTGCTGCCGCTGCCTCGCCGGGCCGCCATCGTTGGAGGGGCTAGCGCAGTCCTGGCCCCCGGCGATGGGTGGCGGCCTCTTTTTTTTCTTTTCTTTTTTTAATTATTTTGTTTTTTAAATAAATTTTAACTTTTATTTTCTAATTTTTAAATCTAATTTAAATTTAAAAATTTTAAAAAGCCACAAGGAAAAAAAAATTAATTTTAAATGCCACGTTAGCACTTTCCGTTAAAAAAAGTCGACGGCGTTAACTTTAGGGCTCAATTGAAACAATTTGACAAGTTTTAGGACTTGATTGCGCTTTTTGCAAATTTTAGGACTCAATTGCATTTTCATGACAAGTTTTAAGACTTCTGTAGCACTTATCCCAAAAGAAAAATAGATAAATAGATAAACATGAAATTTTCATTTTGAGTTTTTATAAAAAAAGCTTTGAATCTTTAAACTCATATTCAAGTATATTCAAGCGTATTCAACCACTTCAACCTATTCTCCAGAACAATAGTGTATCTTCAACATGCTCTCAAGAACATTCATCAATTTCTTCGAACATTCAACATCAAGCAAATCCTAATCTACTCAAATATTATTGAAATAATTGAGAAAAGATCATCAAATACCCCTAATCAACATTCACCCAACATGAGATCATCCTATGCTAATAAATTATCAAAATGAACATTGAGGACTACATAAGGTCATTTGGTCGAACATGAACTTAGGATAGAATTATATAAATTCAAGCAATAAACCAAACTAGGCTAATTTCCCAAGAATAACTATCCTAACATAATAATTCTAATAAAAACGACATGCAATTTGGCCAAATCAACTTCTATAGACAAGTAAAGCATTTGGCTATCCTAGAAAATTATGATCTCAAAACTTCTTAACATGCAATAGAACATCTATTATATGAAAGTAATACTAATATATGATCTAACTCCTAACTGTCAAATTTTTTCACCTCATAGTTGGAATTGAATATAGATCGAAGATTTTTCTTCAACTTTGAACTATGTTCATCCTTTTGTCTTTGGATGATCACATGAAATTGATGACTAAAGCATTTTGGACCTACCTTTGATTATTGGAATTGGGTAAGCAATCTCAAAATTGATCAAAACTCAGGGAAACAACCATCACCAAAACCTTATGGACACAATGGGAAGCTTAATTGCAAGAGTTGATTTGCAAGGAATGGTCAAAAGGGAATCAGAATTGATGAAACTACAACAAGGAAGAGATTCCAGTGTGAAGCATTGCCCTTGGTAGAGAGAGAGAGAGAGAGAGAGAGAGTTTGTGGAACTGAAACTTTTAGTAAGAGAGAGTTGTGTGTGTAATAGTGAATGGTACTTAATGTGAGAGGAAAACAATGTATCTTGCATTTTGATGGGAAAAATTCGGATATTTGATGCAATCTTAGCCTTTGATTCATCTCATGGCTCATGTTGATCCCTTAATGACTAAGATAACTCCCCTGCAATTTTAACACATGGATAGATGACTTTCCACTTTAGATGCTAGGATTGAGAGGCTAATGAGTGCTTTTAATTTGCAATCAAATGACATGGAAAGGGTGATTTAGTAATTTTAGGTTAATGGCAACTTTGTAACTTTTGCAATGTAAGGAGAAAAGGGGCTGGCCATGCTTGATATTTTGGCCTAATGGGTTTGGTTCGATTTCAGGGTGACTCGGGACCAACTAATTATTTTTTGTCTCATTTTTTGTGTTCTTTAAAAGGACAAATATACTACTTCAAATTATATATCCATTAATTATGTGACATTAAGTAGTCAAACTATGAATATCAATACATATCAAATATAAGTATAAGTAACAATGGATATTTCACACTTGCTAAAAGCAACAAATCATAAAAACAAACATACAGTGCAGGGGAATAGAGGCAAGCAAAGCTAAGGCGAATAATGATTTATTTTTTTTTTGGTCAAATAAGGGTTGCTTTTCTTTCTATTTTCTAACTTACAAGGCAAATTGAACTATAAAAAGAATAGAGAATGAGGCACTAGGGGTTTAGAGTAGACAAAAGCTTATATTATAATATATAATATATCATATATTATCATATGTACAAGGTTGTTCCAAATTGGACCAACCCTAAACTTCCAAATTCAATGGCTAACTCGCATAGTGCAAGGTCCAAGGATCTTGAGATCAAGCACTAGCCCAATCCCTCTAGGAGCTGGATCGGCCGAGTTGGGCTGGTCCACAGTTGACTGCTCATCACTAATAACTATGAAACATTGATCAAACATCTTTTTTAAAAAGGAGCACTCATTTTGACAACTGTAATTACTGTGGAAAAAAATATGTCAAACATGCAAGTTATGACTCTCGATTTTATATGTATTCATACATGGAGGAACTCACGGCAAAGAAGTATCATCACTAACACCAACTTTTCGGATTGTTATTAGGTCAGTATCAGCATGCCCATTTACTTAATTCGATAGGAAGAATCGAGGCATGATGTAGTACCAAAAAAAATTAGAACATGTAAACAAATGACAAGGAGACAATGTCATGAATGATTAGACTCGGGTCACAAGAGAGCTCACAAAGTTTCAAATCTCACTTAATGATTAAGAGTCAAGTGCCAACCACCAATCGAGTGACAATAACTGGAAAAAAAATTAGATGAATTGATGAACGTGCAATAAACTATTTGTTCATTTAAAATTTGAAGAGCATTAGCTTTGTTTAACAGAAATTCTTTAATTCGATTCTACACTAGCCATCACCAGCTATGTCGATATATATACTTATAATTTTAGAAATTAAGGGAATATCAAAATTAATAATGATAAAGGTGGCTCACCAAGATGAGATTACATGGCTTGTATGTTATCTAGATGATGTACACGTTAGGTGCATTGGATAGAGAAAGAGATATGATAATGGATAATTGATGATATTAACCCTGTTTTGACATTAATGACAAGTTGAAAATTGAGTTGTATTTTTCAATAAATCATTAATTATCTTATGATGATTTAATAGGAATACTTATAATGGGAATACTGAACACTAGTGGATGGGATCAATGAAGAAACGAGAGATAGAGTTGGACTTGGAAAACTGTCTCGCGGGTCAAAACCAAATCAAGCGGGCTAATAAAATCCTATCCATAAGTTAGTGGGTCCAAAGTCAAGTTGACCTAAATTTTAAAGTCCGGTCCAATCGAATGTTTCTTGCCAAGGGGGCTAGATATTGGCATATACGTTCGGTCACGGTTCACGCTTGCGCGCTTAAGTGGAGTCATGCACCCCACATGGGAAAATGGTTATGTTGATCGATAATGTCGCCAGATAAGAAAGCATCATGTGTACTTGGAAAATTAACTTACAAATGACTCATGACTAAACTAAAAGTAGGGCTGCGGTGCCCCAAAAAAAGGTCTCTTAGGATGTTAATCTGTCCCACACATAACCAATTCATGGACCTAAGATCTCTAGATTGCCTTTGACCAATTCCTTCATGCATGCAATGAGTTGGTTTGATTTCCCCTACACTACTTGCGATCCAATCGGTCTAGGTTTACCTAAATTGATCGGTGGCGACTCTAGTCTAGTATTTTAGTTTGTAGTAAAAAAAAAAAATTGTAAATTATTCGAACTTAGGATTTTGGAAGATCTTAGAATCCAAGGCAACCCTAACTGGCGACTCCTAGTTTGCAAAATTAGAGGTGCTCCATCTGATTGGAAGAAAGAGGAGTTAGGGTCTTTAATGATGGCTTATGAGCCGTTAGGCTCGTTACATTTATCTTTACCAAAGTGTCACTTTATAAATGATGAAAAGACTCGTATCTAGATTGACTTGTACTTTATGCTAGAGAAAATATTAAGGAATATGCAATTTGATTATTATTTTTTAATTCGAGACACCTGAAATTTTCGCAATATACAAAATTTGACACATAGACTTAGTTATAATTTTTCATGACTTTCTGGCTAAAAAAATAGAAATGGAAATCAAATAAAATTCATTTTGGTGTTTGTGTTATTTTAGGTTGTTGCTTAATCCCTAAGTTCTATAGTATTTCTTTGCTATATTAGAAATTCAGGATTATTTTATCGTATCAGCGCCTACAAATATCATATATCAAAGTAAAATCATTAACAATAATTATTCATAATTGCTTTTAATTAACACATGGTCGTGCCCCGTCTCAAGGCCCTCGCCCAGGCCCGACTTGCCCACTGATTCGGCACCGAATTTTTGTCTAGGCCCACCTCATGGTCCTAAACCTTCATCCAATATTCCAAAAATCGCACCAGCTAAAACTCATCAGCCAACGTGCGAGAACAAATTCTGCAAATGCAACCTACTATCTTCTCATAAAGCCTTTTGGTCATGTTTTTATACCATTTCAAAATTATTTATCTCGTATTTTATATGTTGCTGATGGAGACATCTTGTATCAGTTGATAATATTGAGTTTGATCGATCTTTTTTATGTTGAGTTTGATCGATCTTTTTTATGAAAGAATTGGCTTATAATTTTGGATCTTCAATTATTAATTTAATAAATTACCAACGCCTTCAAAGTTTGCTAACGAAACATGCAGATGATACGACCATAAGATTTTATATTAATTTCACTATCCTGTATCGTTTGTTAAAAGTTAAGTATTATCATGACCATCACTTATGCTAGTTACCAAGCAGTGAAAGCAAAATTCAAAATTGAATATCAAATTATATCAAGTAGATTTGACTTGTATATATTTTCAGCAATTGTATTATTTTGACACTTAAGCTTCCCACACTTAAAAACTTTTCACTATTAACAATCAGGCCTTTAATACACTATAACTTGAAATGTAAAAAAAGCAAAAACTACTTCAAATTAGCTAAGTTATAGCTACAATTTTTATTTTTATTTTTTGAAAATGCCCACAACTCAAGAACATCCTATACATCAAATGGGTAAATTTATAAATTGAAATCATGCTCAATGAGTATATTTTGCCAAATAATTAACCGCAGCGTTTAATGAGAATTTTTTATCTTTTTTGGCCGTTCGCTCTTTGATGAGGTTAAAAAAATGACCGACTAGGCTCCAATTTTGACTATTTTTCTAATCAATACTTCGATATTGCGTGCGAAGAGCCACCGACCAGACCGGGCCAATCTCGATCGGGGCAAACAATATATTTCTAGTATGCTTTTTAACTTCTTTGGGGGAAGCGACGCAGTGGACACGTGGCACTCCTTTGCCTAGACCTGATTGCGTCTTTCCTCAAGTACCCACGTTAGGAGAAGCAGCCACGTGTCAAAATGAGGGATTTATCAGGCAGCAGAGTGTCCACGTCAGGTGACTTGCCGCATTGTTTGACGTTGACCTGATCTTCAGCGGCCTCGGCCCCATATCACTCTTGACTTTGACTTGTGAATCTCTCAGTGCCATTCACCGATGCATGGGGAGACGTAGAGATGACGGTGGAGGGTGGGATGTCTTGGACGTGCAATGGTGGGAGACGAAAATTCATAGAAAGAAAAGTCTGATGGGGAGAAGTAGAGAGGACGGTGGAGGGTGGTTCATCCAAAGAAAAGTCTGATTAGAGAGGACGGAGGAGGGTGGCAAATGCAGTGTGGGAGACGAAAATTCATAGAAAGAAAAGTCTGATGGGGAGAAGTAGAGAGGACGGAGGAGGGTGGCATGTCTTGGACGTGCAATGTGGGAGACGAAAATTCATGGAAAGAAAAGTCTGATGGGGAGACGTAGAGAGGACGGAGGAGGGTGGCATGTCTTGGACTTGCAGTGTGGGAGACGAAAATTCATCGAAAGAAAAGTCTGATGGGGAGACGTAGAGAGGACGGAGGAGGGTGGCATGTCTTGGACATGCAGTGTGGGAGACGAAATTCATAGAAACAAGAGTCTGATGGGGAGACGTAAAGAGGACGGTGGAGGGTGGCATGTCTTAGACATGCAATCTAAGAAGCACCGATACTCTCCAGAAGTTTTCGTATTGTGTCCGACACTTCGACACTCCGACACGCTCCGACACGCGATCAACAGTGTCAGAAAATCCGACATGTGGTCTACTCTTCCTAACAAAAACACGTGATCAACGGTGTCAGAAAATCCAACATGTGGTCTACTCTTCCTAACACACTCCAACACGCAAGTCCGAAATTTTGACAAGCGATTCCGACACACATGGGGTCATTTTTAAAAATTTCAATACTTAAAGGGTCAAAATATAAATATATTAGAAAAATAATGAAAATAACAAAAATAAAGGGGAAAGAAGAAAATTCTCATCTCAAGTTTCTCTTATAAGTTTTGACATTCTCGTGAGTGACGATGGAATGCCCCTCTTCTCGCCGCCGTCGCTCCGCCACTCTTGCAAACTTAAAGTTGTGATTTTTTTTTTTTTTTTGCTTCTTTCCATCTCTCGCAGACGTCACTTGTGAGTTATTTCTTTTGGTCTATGTCTTTAACTTGTGAGTTATCTCTTACATTTTCCATGGCGAATTTAGTTATTTCCTTTTCTTTTGGTCGTACTTTGAGAGTTCTTGTTCTAGATTTTCATTTTTCTCGAACCTTGTTTTGCAAAGGAGCTCCAAGCTAGTCTATATCATGAACTCCAAACTCCGTTTGGAACAATAAGAAATATCACTAATTTCCAACAAGTGTAAAAAAACATGACATGTTCCTTCAAATTTATTTTTTTGTGTTTGCAATTTTTGAATTTCTTATTCAATCTCTGTCAAATTAAAACAATGAATGATATTAACAAATATTGAATTAATATTTTTAGTATAAATTAATTATATGCTTTTTTATTATTTATTTTTGCATTTATGTATAAAAAATATATTTAATATATAATGTGTCGGAACGTGTCGGAATTCTCTATTTTTTTAGAAATAATGTATCGGCATATCGTGTCGAGTCGTGCCGCATGTCCGTGTCCGTGCTACATAGCATGCAATAGTGGGAGACGAAAATTCATAGAAAGAAAAGTCTGAAATTTGAGATCAATAGCGGGAGACGAAAATTCATAGTAAGAAAAGTCTAAAATTTGAGATCTCAAGCCAAGTATAGTTACTCTAGTCTTAACACTAGAAGAGAAATTTCACAAGAAAATAAAAAAAAAAGTGAAGGGCCATCCTCAAACACTTCAATAATGAGCCATAAATGACAACAGCGAGGAGGCATGTAGGTATGTATGTACATATGTGCTAATTAAGATTATGTTGCAAGCCTTAACAAAATCCTTTTCACTTGTATGGTTTAACTGAAAGTGCAATAGTGTTTTTGAGACTTAGGTTGACCTACTTACTGTAAAAGAAAGCGGGTCAATTTGATGTAGAAGTCAAAAAGCTGAGTAATTTACCAGGCTATTATGCATGTTCAATAATTATTATCATTGTCATGCCAGTAGCCACACCAAATTTTTGTGACATTTATACTTGTCGGTTATTAAAGCAAGTTCGTTGAAAATAAAATCAAAATGAAACTATCTATTGATAAGTTTAGTCCCCCGTTTTAATAAAAAGCAACGCGACCTAAAAGCGAGTTAAAATCAGTTAGGACCTCCCTCATAGTTTGCCCCTTTTTCTGGACACAACGATCCATATTTCACACTATTCAACTGTACCAATATATATGTATACATATATATACACATGTATACATACATATATATTGGTTAACTTAATATTTCTTATCCTCTATGTAGTACCCTAGATTGTGAGGGCTATCTAGTATCATAGCCAAGAGGGAGATATATTGATTAACTTAATATTTTCTTTTAATACGTTTGTCCAGTTTGGTTGGAACCTTCCTTAGATAAGATGTATCGGCAGGAAAACCCAGTAAGGTAGTAAGTCCATTGGTAAGCTCTAGTTGGTAGCCTAGAAGTGTGAAAAGAAACTTATTAAAATGGATATGTTAAGAAGATTAACATTTTCCTCTAGTTTCGTATCATGTATGTCTTCAAATCAAGGTTTTATACATAGGAAAGAAATAAACATAGAAGATTTCAATAAATCTATAGTAAAATTGGAAAATTTCTAAAGTACAACTTGATCAAATTTATAAACAATCAAAGTTTAGATTTTTGAAAAAAAAATAAGATTACATAATCACAATTGAAGAAAGAGATCTACCTCTTTCTAGATCTTTTGAAACTATTAAACTACTAAATCAAAATTCTCTTAACAAATACATGAAAAAATATAATTACATTCACATGGGTTTAGTACAAGTGGGTATTAAGTCTCTTACCAAAGAAGGCTTAAATACTTCCATTTTGCTAATCTTATGTGATGCTAAATTACTAAATTTTGAAGATTCTCTTTTAGAAACTATTGAAATAAGTCTTTCTAAGAATATCATTCAATATAAGATCCATTCCTTCCTCTTCCTCTAGGAGATAAGTTGATCTCTGTCCAAACCTTCCTCCTATGATTACTCTTCCACCAAAAAATCATGATAGGGCTACAATTTCTAATCAACCAAATAATCCCAGTGTTATTGGAATCTTACTCAACGAAAGCTTGGGTTATGTAATGTGACTAGGAACAATGGCTTTCCATAAGCTTAGTTAAAGTGCAAAATAATTGGATGTCACAAATTGCTCTCTTCCTAGAGCCATGTTCAGTTAGATACAGGCAATGCCGTTGCTTTGGTGGGTGAATAAGGTGGTATAGCTTTCAGGTTCGGCCTTCTAGTATGTGGCAATTTGAGGATATGTATCGATGCTCGATGTGTGTAATAGGTTCTATCCCAATATGCCTCAGTATAATCAGTGTCACTTGATTTCAATCACATAACTTGTTTGCTTTGGAGGTGCAAATTCTTTTGTGCTACTCTTTTTGAGGCTTACTACTTTAATTATTTTTTAAGGAAAAACACATAGTAATCCCAAACATTTTGAATTTGCGCAATCAGGTCACTAAATTTGTTTTCGGGTAATTGGGCTCTTAAATCATACACTCTTTTTCTTTGTTCGAGTTAATCAGTCCATTTGAAAAGATAAATGAAAATGCTGACCTGGTTTAGAACTTGTTGTGAAGTGTTGCAATGGCATCCTACGTGGCATTGCACTTGGCAAATAGAGAAAAGTTTAAAAAGAACTCAAAATAGAATGAGTGTGTTCCAATAGACAGAAAAAAAGAAATCCAGAGAAAAGGAAAATGAGAAAAGTAAGAGAAGCGAGGAAGGAGAAGCTACCATGGTATCCTAGCTCCCGCATCAGATGGCCACTTTCTTATGGGGATAATTCAGAGTATTAATGATAGACTGAAGTCAATAATTGATACACTTGAAGTCAGCATCCCAATAATTGGGCTTCCCCTGTTTTCCACCCAGAGAGCACCGGAGAAAAGTTATGGGAACCGACTGCTGCGATCGATCCCAACCGTACAACGCGCTCAACCCAAAAGCAAAAATCACTGGACTGTTTGGTCAGGAAAACCAAAATACATGAAGGATTAGCAATGGAGAACAGAGGGGATGAATATTTATAAGTGTATCTCATATTAACTGTGAAAGGGCCTTGGTGGTCAATTCAATATAGTCCTAGGCGAGATTCACTGCAACTCTTTCCCCGCCGAGTCCTAATGGCTCCGCCGCCCTCGCTTCTCCTCCCTCTCTTCCTCTTCCTCTTCCTCCTCCATTTTGTCGGTTCTCCACCTCGGCGCTGCCCAGCCTCGCCAAACGCGCGTCCCTTTCCGTCGAGGACCCCGGCGACGTCCTCGTCTCCCCCTCCGGCGCCTTCTCCTCTGGCTTCTTCCCCGTCGGCGACAACGCCTACAGCTTCGCCGTCTGGTTTAGCGACCCCCCATGCTCCGGCGCCGCCTGCACCCCCATCTGGATGGCCAACCGCGAGGCCCCTGTCAACGGCCGACGCTCTACATTATCCCTCCTCGACTCGGGCAACCTCGTCCTCACCGACGCCGGCGACGCCGGCGGCGAGGTCTGGTCTTCCGGCACCAGCTCCACCTCCGCCGCCGAGCTCCACCTCAGTGACACCGGGAACCTCTTCCTCACCAACGGCAGCGTCCTCTGGCAAAGTTTCGACTCGCCGACCGACACCCTCCTCCCTCAGCAGCCACTCACCAGAAACACGTTCCTGATCTCTGCTCGGAGCCAATACAACTACTTAACCGGGTTCTACAAGCTTTACTTCGACAACGACAATGTCCTCCGCCTCCTCTTCGACGGCCCGTCGGTCTGGGCGCGTACTGGCCGTTCCCGTGGCTCCAAAGTGATCATTATGACCGATTCCTCTACAACAGCAGCCGCATCGCTGTGCTCGACCCCCTCGGCCGCTTCCGGTCCTCCGACAACTACTCGTTCTACACCTCTGATTATGGCGTCGCGGCTACGCAGAGAAGGATGACCCTCGACTTTGATGGCAACTTGCGGGTCTACAGCCGCGAGCTGGGCTCAACTGTCTGGGCCGTGACGTGGGAAGTGCTCAGCATGCCCTGCTTCATCCCCGGCGTGTGCGGCAACAACAGCCTCTGCAGCTACAACCCGACCAAGGGTCGGAGCTGCTCCTGCGTGCCTGGGTACGTTCCCAAGGTCCCGGGCGACTGGTCGGCCGGTTGCGTGCCAGATTTCACGTTCTCCGACGGGTGTGTCACCGACGAGATCAGGTTCGTGAAGCTCCAGTACGTCGATTTCTATGGCCACGACTACAACGTCATCTATAACACCAGTCTCGCGAAGTGCCGGCAGACTTGCCTGAACCTGTGCAACTGCCGAGGATTCCAGTACAGTGCGTCGGGCTCCGGCCGCATGTCCGATTGCTACCCCAAGATCGAGCTCCTGAATGGCCAGAACTTGTCCAGCTTCACCGGCGAGTTCTTCATTAAGGTCCCCAAGAATAAGACCTTCACCGTGGACCAGCTGGTGAAGAGCACTCAGTACACTTGCCCTCCCACCCCGAAGGTGAAGGTCTTGGACAGGACTTATTCCAAGAAACTCAAAAACGGGCCGTTGAACTTCATGCTCTGGTTTGCCTGCGTGGTGGGAGGGATCGAGATGGTGGTGGTGTTCTTGGTGTGGTTCTTCCTGATCAAGAACCAGCAGGACGTCACTTCTGCGCATCAGAGCCACCTCTATGCCGCAACCGGGTTCAAGCAGTTCAACTACAACGAGCTCAAGAAGGCAACGAGGAATTTCAGCAAGGAGATCGGGAGAGGCGCAGGCGGGATCGTGTACAAGGCCGTATTGCCAGATGATCGGGTCGTCGCAGTGAAGGTGCTCAGCAATGCCACAACTGGAGAGGCCGATTTTCTGGCCGAGGCTAGCACGATCGGCAGGGTGAACCACATAAATTTGATCGGGATGTGGGGTTACTGTGCCGAGGGAAAGCACAGGCTATTGGTATACGAGTTCATGGAACGCGGATCACTGGCACAGAACTTGTCGTCACCTGAGCTTCATTGGAAGAGGCGGTTCGACATCGCAGTGGGCGCCGCAAAGGGTTTAGCTTATCTCCACGAGGAGTGCTTGGAGTGGATTCTGCATTGCGACGTGAAGCCTCAGAACATACTCTTAGACTCCAACTACCAACCCAAAGTTGCGGATTTTGGGCTTTCCAAGCTAATGGACCGAAGGAAGGTGAGGAATTCCACCTTCTCGAGAATTAGAGGAACCCGAGGATACATGGCTCCCGATTGGGTCTCAAATCTGCCCATCACGTCCAAGGTGGACGTCTATAGCTACGGGATCGTCATGTTAGAGATGGTGACTGGAATTAGCCCGACGACAAGTGTTGATTCATTGGAGAGCAGAGGGGATGCCAAGAAAATCCAGCTCGTCCCGTGGGCGAGGAATAAGAAGACGGGGTCCCATCTGGAAGAGATGGTGCATCCTGCGCTCAGGGGCGATTACAACTTGAAGCAAATGGAAGTCTTGATCGAGGTCGCGCTCAAGTGCGTGGAGGAAGATAAAAACGCCAGACCCAACATGAGCCAAGTGGTGGAAATGCTTCTTAGGCAAGAGAATGATAGTTAGATTAGGGTGCAAGTGAAGTGAGATTGATTTAGGTGCTATTTCTTTGGTCACACATGATGGGCTTCTTAAAATTTTTAAATTTGCAATGGCTTGGCATTATCTCACTCTTTGAAGTTATGAAATTTGTTGACACCTGATTTTAGCTAGTTGGTCACATAATAAAAATTTGAGATTATGGATTTATGATTGCAACATGACCCATTTCATAGGGTAAAAAGAATGATTTAAGTGTTTTTCAACATTTTTTAAGTTTCATCACATTTTATTTAAACTTAGACGTTAATTCCTTGGTTTACCTTTGAATTGATTTTGGTCAACCCCTAATATCAACCTGTCAACATTTTTTTCAAAAATCTGAAAACTTCGAAAAATCATCAATTCCATTATTTTCAAGTTTAGAGGTGGTTCATTTTGTGGAAAACTTTTCTTTTCTTTTTTTCTTTTTGCATTGCATTGAGTTCGTTTAAAAAATAAGTCAACAAAGAATGTTTTCCTAGTTAACAAAAAAATATTTTCCTATCAAAACTTGTGCTCTCAGTCTAAGGGTCATTGATCAATGAAAAGTTTATCTTACAAATTAATTTTTCTAAAAATCGAATATTTACTTATTTATGTTTGATTTTTTTTCCTTCCTTTTCTTTTCTTTTCTTTTCTTTTTTTTCTTTTCTCTTTTCTTTCATTTCCTTTCTCCTTATTCCCCCTTCTTCCTCTGTTGGCTGTGTGTCTCCACATCTATCAACAGCCCGGCAAGTGGCCAAGACACGGGCTAGCAAGCTCAAGCCTTGGCCGATCTAGACAAGCCCAAGCTCGCCAGTTCGAGCTCCATCGAGATCGACAAGCTCATGACTCACCCTATCTTGGCGAGGCAAAGCTTGCTTGTGGATGTCACTACTCTGTAGCGATAGAGGATGAGAGAAATTGAAAATGGAAAGAAAAGAAAATTAATTTTAAAAATAATTTTAAAATCAATTTTTTTAAAAAAAAAATAAAATAAAAATAAAAAGAGAAAATAAAATAGTTAAAAATTTCATTTTTTTTTTAGAAATTTAAAATTTAAAAATTCGAACTTGTTTTTGCCTAAAATAAGGTAATGAGATTGAGATCATCTTCCAATAATATTTAAACAACATAAAATATTTTTAATCATATATTACTAAACAAAGGAAAATTAATCGTATTCCTAGAAAATGTTTTACCAAAAGGTATTTTCATGTATCATTGAGTTTTCGCGATAAAAGTGCACCCTTAATTAGACTTGTAATCAATAGTTTTCACAAAAATTGACTAGGAACTGACTTTTCAATCAAATCAAGAATTTTGACCATCAATCAACAAATTTTAAATCATTTTTTAGAATAATTTCCTTCGTGACATTTGATCTAAAGTCGTAACACATTGAAATTCAAGCCAATTTTAAGAAATCGGGCTTGAGAAAAGTGGACCAATTCTCAAGGAGCCCTATTGGCCTTCATAAATAATGCTAATTAGACCTATTGAAATTCGATTAAACCAAATCAACTCAATTCCAAAGTCAATTTTGGCAAAATCATGGAAATTTGGCATAATTTGACTGAAACCACGGACTGGCACCAATAGGGTCAAGCCAAAAAAGAAACTAGGCCTTGATCCAACTGGACTCGATTTAGGAGCCCAGTCATGATCACGGCCTAGGATAGGACTCAGTCTCTATTCTCGGAGTTGGGTTCAAGAACTCGGCCCGACCTAGATCTAGTTTTTAATATTTAAAAAATAATAAATATTTAAAATAATAATATTAATGTCTTTTTAATAAATCCAAAGGTAGAAATTTTAGGAATTTGGTTAGGAAAATGCTACTTCTTCTCTTCTTAGTGGATTCATGCCATTGCTTGGTTGATCGCTAGTTGACTTGTGTGCTAACATTGAAATGTTCAATTACCCTTGTTCGTGGACACTTTGATTGCCTTTCAATTGCATATATGCATGTTCTTCGGCAGTTAGCTTAGGCGGGAAATTATAATTTAAAATTAGGGATAATGATATTAGTCTACTGCTTTACAAACACAAATGGAGGTTAATGATAATTATTATGTTTCCCTAGTTTGATTAGGAGGTGATCGAATTGATGATGAAATGTTTTTTTTTTCAATCTTGGCTAGGAAGGCATGATCTTTTAGCGAGTAGATTAGAAGGATAATTATAGTATAATTAGGAATCAATGATGTTATCTTATTGCTTTGCAAACACAAAATATTCAATCCCTTCGATTAATAAATCCCTAGTTTGATTAGGAAGTGGCTGGAGTTAATCGATTGCTTGTTGGTTTGTTGAATAGTGAGTGAACTTGGCTTACCTTAAATAGAATCAAGTCCCTAATTTCATACTTATGGTGGTTCATGTCCTGAGACTTAAAAACGTGGCCATGTATTTTATTTGCCTGATGAGTATCGAGTTTTCTTTCTCATGCCTTACCGCAAGTCCTCATGATATTTGTGTGCCTAATGCTTGCACTTTCAATACTTAGTTGTTTTATTACCACATTGCACTTTGATAACTTGTTTGTTAATTTTCTTTCTAGAATGGTTAGGATTAGTTCAAGATTATAAAAAAACCCCTCACAAATATATGCATGATCACTTGGCGACTTTGATATCCTAAGGTCATAATTGGTAAAAGCGTGCTTGACTACTTAGACAATAACCTTTCAAGTTAGTGGTACCACAAGGGTTTTAATAGTAACATTAGCATAATTAAGTCCCCAAACTTAAAAAATTTGGTTGTGGAGGAATCAATATGACCCTTCCATGTCTTGATTGGTTTCTAACGGACCCTAGATAAGTTAGTGGCGACTCCAATATTTACTTAGGCCATTAAAGAATTAAAAAATGAAAAATCTAAAGCCTACACTTTTAATTGATGGTCTAGTTGGGTTTGACATTTGATGGACTATTTGGACCACCATTTTGATTGATTGTTTGGACCGTATTTCAAGCAATACTTCTAGACTCTTTCCAATAAATTGAATTTTTGGGAGGGTCATGTAAACAATGCCTTGTTATTAAGTCTTCGGTCATGCACCCCCAAAAAACTAGAGATTATAAACTAATCCTATCTAGGGTGCATCTAAATCTATGCATATTATGATGATGAAACTAATCAAAGATATTCTAACCATTTATTAAAAGGTGATGCTAAGTCTAATTTGATTTTATTAATTAGAATTTAAGCTAGATTATTTGTTAAAGTCTAAACCGGATAAGTAAAGTAGGAGTGCCATAATTTTCATACGACGTTTGCTTGAGTGCCATAATTTTTTTTTTCGCTTATTTAAATGTCACGGATTTGAAAAATCGATAATTTGAGTGCCATTGGCGATTTATTTTATTTGACATGGACGCCAGTCATCCTATATAGCATCGTCACCGCCAACATGGACAATTTTTATAATTTTTTTGCTCACTTATATATCATAAATCTGAAAAAACGATCACTTAAGTATTACTACAATTTGCTTACCCTGTAAATCTACTATTGGCCTATCCTAGATCTAGTGAGAGCCTTCATGCCCTCGCCTGTGGTCAGCTAGGCCATCGTAACCTTACCTCGAAGGCCCTCACCCATAGTCAATGATGGCCTTTCCTAGGGCCTTCGCAACACTATTGGCTGAGAGTGAAGCCTTACACCCAGCTCATAGAAAAGTAAAATCAATGGAAAAAAGATAAATAAAAACTAAAAAAATTTATAAAATCATTTTAAGAAAATACAAAAAAATCCACATAGGATAATTTGCCGGAAATGACACTCAAATGATCGATTTTACTTTGATGTGACATTTAAATGAGCCAAGAAAAATTTAAGACACTCAACTAAGTGCTATGTGAAAATTATATCTTTTCTGTTATACCTGTCTCAAGTCTAAATTAACCTAAGTTCATTAACTAAACTAGCCTATTTAAATCTAAGCTAATACTAATTAAACTCCTTGAGACGCCACCTTAGCTCTCAGCTGCCGATCTTCAAGCTCTTGGCCGCCACTATCATCATTAGTTTCCACCATCCATTTCATATAATTCATACATTCACTCATAAAAATCAATCAAGAAATTTGGCTTGGGAATTTGATTTCTCCCATGCAACTCGATTAGCCCCACCACCTCCTAATCAAATTAGGGGTTCATTGATTAAAGTCAATGGTTATTAACCCCAATTGTGTTCACAAAGCAATTATAGGTTAACGTCATTAATCCCTAACTAGGTTCTAATCCCCCATCTAAACTACCTGCCGAAGGACATGCAAATGTAGTCTATCATACACCTAATCATCATGCAAGGCCAACTAAGTCATGCAATTAGGCTAATTAGCCTTAGGAGTCAAGCAAACAATTAGTGAACCAAGAGGGTCACTTCTAAATTTTTATCCTCATCTGCCTGATTATGTTTAAATCTGATTAAGGGCCTTAATTATGTCGAAATTGAATGAAATTGGTGGCAATTGAAAGCCTCAAGAGTGTAGTTTAATGTTCATTGAGATCATTTTCCCCAATTGTGAGCTGAATTTCTCAATTTAACCTAACTACCCTGAATCAGACTCGGTAATGATCTGACTTTTGAAAAATAAGGGAAAATTTTTTAAGGAGCTAAATGCTCACCAAATTTAACAACCAACTAGCCCTACATGTTATCTTCAAATTTCATGTTTTGAAGACTTTTCAAATAAGCCCCCATCTTAGACAAAATTAAATATTTCCCCAAGGATTCAAATGTAAACAGTTTTGTAGGCCGATGAAGGAACTTGTCCAATTCATTGCAAAAACGACCCCCTAGACTCTATATATATGAAAATTTGCAAATCTACAATTAAGGTCCTCCTCAACAACTTTTGTTTTTTTTTTTTAACTTTTTGCAAAAAAGACATCCAAGTTCCTCAAAATTGCAAAATATGTCAGGAATAAATTTTTCACATCAAACATTTTACTAGATTGAGCTTGTACCTTTTTGGACCAAATAAACTTTGACTTTTACAAATTTTATATAATGAGAAAGCTTATGATCTTCTTGGCTAAAACTATTGTTTTAGACAATTTTTTGAAATTTGAAACATAAAAAAAAAAAAAAAAAGAGATAAACACTTGAAAGTTTTTCAAACTTGAGTTTTTAAGAAAAAGCTTTGAATCTTCAAACTCAAATTCAAGTATATTCAAGCATATTCAAACACAGTCAACCTATTCTCCAGACCAATAGTGTATCTTCAACATGCTCTCAAGAATATTCATCAATTTCTTCGAACATTCAACATCAAGCAAATCCTAATCTACTCTTCTATTAATGAAATAATTCAGAAAACATCATCAAATCACTCCTAATTAACATTCACCGAACATGAGATCATCCTAAGTTAATAAATTATCAAAATGAACATTGAGGACTACATAAGGTCATTTGGTCGAACATGAACTTAGGATAGAATTATATAAATTCATGCAATAAACTAAACTAGGCTAATTTCCCAAGAATACCTATCCTAACATAATAATTCTAATAAAAACGACATGCAATTTGGCCAAATCAACTTCTATAGACAAGTAAAGCATTCGGCTATCCTAGAAAATTATGATCTCAAAACTTCTTAACATGCAAAAGAACATCTATTCTATGAAACTAATACTAATATATGATCTAACTTATAACTGTCAAATTTTGTCACCTCGTAGTTGGAATTGAATATAGATCGAAGATTTTCCTTCAACTTTGAACTATGTTCATCCTTTCATCTTTGGATGATCACATGAAATGGATGACTAAAGCATTATTGGACCTACCTTTGATTATTGGAATTGGGTAAGCAATCTCAAAATTGATAAAAAAATCAAGGAAACAATGATCACCAAAACCTTATTTGCAAGAGTTGATTTGCAAGGAATGGTCGGAAGGAAATCAGAATTGATGAAACTGCAACGAGGAAGAGATTCCAGTGCAAAGTACAACCTTTGAAGAGAGAGAGAGAGAGAGAGAGAGAGAGAGTTTGTGAAACTAAAAATTTTAGTGAGAGTGAGTTGTGTGTGTAGTGAATGGCACTTAATGTGAGAGGAAGACAATGTATCTTGCATTTTGATGGGAAAAATTCGGATATAAGATGCAATCTTAACCTTTGATTGATTTTATGGCTCATGTTGATCCCTTATTGACTAAGATAACTCCCTATTGGCTGCAATTTTAACACATGGATAGATGACTTTCCACTTTAGATGCTAGGATTGAGAGGCTAATGCATGCTTTTAATTTGCAATCACATGACATGGCAAGGGTGATTTAGTAATTTAAGGTTAATGGCAATTTTGTAACTTTTGCAATGTAAGGAGAGAGGGGGCTGGCCGTGCTTGATATTTTGGTCCAATGGGCCAAACCCAATGAGTTTGGTTCGGTTTCAGGGTCACTCGAGATCAACTAATTATTTTTTGTCTCATTTTTTGTGTTCTTTAAAAGGACAAATTTACTATTTCAAATTATATATCCATCAATTATGTGAAATTAAGCAGTCAAACTATGAATACCAATACATATCAAATATAAATATAAGTAAGTAACAATGGATATTTCACACTTGCTAAAAGCAACAAATCATAAAAGCAAACATACAATGCAGGGGAACAAAGGCAAGCAAAGCCAAGGCGAGTGATGAGTTTTTTTTTTTTTTTCGATCATATAAGGGTTGGGTTTCTTTCTATTTTCTAACTTACAATGCAAATTGAACTATGAAGAGAATAGAGAATGAGGCACTAGGGGTTTAGAGTAAACAAAAGCTTATAATATAATAATCATATATCATATATTATCATATGTACAAGGTTGATCCGAATTGGACCAACCCTAAACTTCCACGTTTGATGGCTAATTGGCATAGTGCAACGTCCGAGGATCTTAAGATCGAGCACTAGCCCAATCCCTCTAGGAACCGGACCGGCCAAGTTGGGCTGGTCCACAGTTGACCTTGGATCGATGCTCACCGCTAATAACTATGAAACATTGATCAAACATCTTTTTTAAAAGGAGCACTCATTTTGACAACTGTAATTACTGTGGAAAAAAACATGTCAAACGTGCAAGTTATGTCTCTCGATTTTATATGTATTCATACAAGGAAGAACTCACAGCAAAGAAGCATCATCACTAACACCAACTTTTCAAATTGTTATCAAGTCAGTACCAGCATGCCCAATTACTTAATCGATAGGAAGAATTGAGGCATGATGTAGTACCAAAAAAAAAAAAAAAAATAGAACATGTAAACAAATGAAAAGGAGACAATGTCATGAATGATTAGACTCGGGTCACAAGAAAGCTCACAAAGTTTCAAATCTTACTTAGTGATTAAAGTTAAGTGCCAACTACCAATGGAGTGACAATAACTGGAAAAAAAAATTAGATGAATTGATGAACATGCAATAAACTATAGCTTTGTTTAACATAAATTCTTTAATTCGATTCCACACTAGTCATCGCCGGCTATGTCGATATATATACTTGTAATTTTAGAAATTAAGGGAATATCAAAATTAATAATGATAAAGATGGCTCACCAAGACGAGATTACATGGCTTGTATATTATCTAGATGATGTAAACGTTAGGTGCATTGGATTGAGAAAGAGATATGATCATGGATAATTAATGATATTAACCCCGTTTTGACTTTAATGACAAGTAAAACATTGAGTTGTATTTTTCAATAAATCATTAATTATCTTATGATGATTTAATAGGAATACTTGTAATGGGAATACTGAACACTAGTGGATGGGATCAATGAAGAAACGAGAGATAGAGTTGGAATTGGAAAACTGTCTTGCGGGTCAAAACCAAATCAAGCGGGCTAATAAAATCCTATCCATAAGTTAGTGGGTCCAAAGTCAAGTCGGCCTAAATTTTTCAATCCGGTCCAATCAAATGTTTCTTGCCAAGGGGGCTAGATACTGGCATATACATTCGGTCCAGGTTCGCGCTTGCGCGCATTTGTGGAGTCACGCACCCCACATGGGAGTTCCGTTGATCGATAACGTCGCTAGATGAGTGTTTTGGCAAAATTCTTGAAAGCATCATGTATACTTGGAAAATTAACTTACAAACGACTCGTGACTAAACCAAAAGTAGGGTTGTGGTGCTGGAAAAAGGCATCTTAGGATGTTAATCCGTCCCACACGTAACTAACTCATGGACCTAAGATCTCTAGATTGCCTTTGACCAATTCCTTCACGCATGCAATGAGTTGGTTTGATTTCCCTACGCTACTTGAGATCCTATCGGTCTAGGTTTACCTAAACTGATTGATGGCCACTCTAGTCTAGTATTTTAGTTTGTAGTCAAATTGGATTTTGTAAATTATTCCAACTTAGGATTTTGGGAGATCTTAGAATCCAAGGCAATCCTAACTAGCAACTCATGCTTTGCAAAATTATAGGTGCTCTATCTTATTAGAAGAGAGAGGAGCTAGGTTCTTTAATGACGGCTTATTAGCCGTTACATTTGTCTTTACTAAAGTGCCACCTTATAAATGATGAAAAGACTTGTATCTAGATTGACTTGTACTTTATGCTCAAAGAAAATATTAAGTAATATGCAATTTGATTATTATTTTTTAATTCAAGACACCTGAAATTTTCGTAATATACAAAATTTGACACATAGACTTAGCTATAATTTTTTCATGAACGTTTTGGCTAAAAAAATAGAAATGGAAATCAAATAAAATTCATTTTGGTATTTGTGTTATTTTAGGTTGTTGCTTAACCCCGAGTTCTATAGTATTTCTCTGCTATATTATAAATTCGGGATTATTTTATCTTATCAGGGCCTACAAATATCATATATCAAAGGAACATCATTAACAATAATTATTCATAATCGCTTTTAATTAACACATGGTCGTGCCGCGTCTCAAGGCCCTTGCCCAGGCCCAACTTGCCCATTGATTCGGCACCGAATTTCTGTCTTGGCCCACCTCATGGTCATTTAGATCTTCAATTTTCCATTTAATAAATTACCAATGCCCGTAAAGTTTGCTAATGAAAAATGCATATGATACGACCATGAGATTCCATAGTAATTTCACTATCCTATATCATTTGTTAAAAGTTCATTGTTATCATGACCATCACTTACTCTAGTTACCAAGCAATGAAAGCAAAATTCAAAATTGAATATCAAATGATATCAAGTAGATTTGACTTGTATATATTTTAAGCAATTGTATTATTTTGATACTTAACCTTCCCATACTTAAAAACTTTTCACTATCAACGATTAGGCCTTAAATATACTATAACTTGAAATGTAAAAGAAGAAAAAACTACTTCAAATTAGCTAGATTGTAGCTATAAAAAAAAATCGAAAATGCCCCCAACTCAAGAACATCCTACACGTCAAATGGGCAAATTTATAAATTGAAATCATGCTCAATGAGTATATTTTTCCGAATAGTTAACCGCAGCATTTAATGAGAACTTTTTATATTTTACTTTTTTTGGCCATCTGCTCTTTGATCGTTGAAAAAAAAAAGACCGAATAGGCTCCAATTTTAACAAGTTTTCTAATTGATACTTCGATATTGCGTGCAAAGAGCAACCAACCAGACCGGACCACTCTCGATCGGGGCAAACAATATATTTCTAATATGCATTTTAACTTCTCGGGGGAAGCGACACATGGACACGTGGCACCCGTTTGTCTAGACCTGGTTCCGTCTCCCCTCAAGTATCCACGTTAGGACAAGCAGCCACTTGTCAAAACAAGGGATTTTTTTATAATGCGGCGGCAGAGTGTACACGTTCGGCGCCGCATCGTTTGACGTTGACCTGATCTTCATCCGCCTCGGCTCCGTAATGCCTGGACCTTCCATTACACATTGTAGTTGTTGCCTAACTTTTGCTGCCTTCACGACAATCATATCAGCCTTGACTTTGACTTATGAATGTCGCAGTGCCATCCATCGACGCATGGGGAGATAAATGCAATTGTAGAGATGACGGTGGAGGGTGGCATGTCTTGGACGTGCAAAAGTGGGCGCCGAAAATTCATAGAAAGAAAAGTCTGAAATTTGAGATCTCAAATCAAACATAGTTACTCTAATTTTAACACCGGAAGAGAAATTTCAAAGGAAAAAAGAAAAAGTGAAGGGTCATCCTCAAAATCTTTAACAGATTGGTGAATAGGGCGAGGGAAGCATGGAAGTTAGGCTCAAAGGTGGCTATGAGTCACAAGAGAGATAGATAGATAAATGCTAAATAGGATTACTTCGCAAGCCTTAACAAAATCTTATACAGGTCAATCAAAAGTGCAATGGTGTTTTTGATACTTATGTTGACCTACCTATTTTAAAAGAAAGTTAGTTAATGTGATATGGAAGTTGTAAAATCAAGTAATTTACTAGGTCAATATATGAGTTCACTAGTTATTATTATTGTTACGCAAGTCGCCATGTCAATTTTTTTTGTAACATTCAGATTAGTTAGTTATTAAAGCGAGTTCATTGAAAATAAAATCAGAACCAAACTATCCATAGATGAGTTTGGTCCCCGATCTTAATAACTAGCAACGCGACCTAAATGCGAGTTAAAACCAGCAGGGACCTGCCTCATAATTTGTCCCTTTTCTAGACATGGCGATCCATATTTCACGATAAGCAACGTCCAGAGATCAATCCAAAATATTCTCTTCTGACCATTTACCATGTGGACAAGGCAATGCATTTAATGGGCGGCTTGCCTTTCGCCGCGTACACACACACACACACACACACAAATATATATATATATATATATATATATATTTATTTATTTATATAATATATAATATATGTATATCGTCCTCGGCGAGATTCACTGCAACTCGCCTTTCGCCGCCGAGTCCTAATGGCTCCGCCACCCTCGCTCCTCCTCCCTCTCTTCCTCTTCCTCTTCCTCCAGTCTTGTCGGCTCTCCACCTCGGCGCTGCCCAGCCTCGCCAAACGCGCGTCCCTTTCCGTCGAGGACCCCGGCGGCGTCCTTGTCTCTCCCTCCGGCGTCGTCTCCGCTGGCTTCTTCCCCGTTGGCGACAACGCCTATTGCTTCGCCGTCTGGTTCAGCGACCACTCCTGCTCCGGTGCCAACTGCACCCCCGTCTGGATGGCCAACCGCGAGGCCCCCGTCAACGGCCGACGCTCCGCCTTGTCCCTCCTCGACTCGGGCAACCTGGTCCTCACCGACGCGGGCGATGCCGGCGCCGAGGTCTGGTCTTCCGGCACCAGATCCGGCTCCGCCGCCGAGCTCCGCCTCAACGATACCGGGAATCTCTTCCTCGCCGACGGCAGCGGCGGCGTCCTGTGGCAGAGCTTCGACTCGCCGACCAACACCCTCCTGCCTCAGCAGCCACTTACCAGAAACACGTTCCTGATCTCTGCTCGGAGCCGGTACAACTACTCGAGCGGTTTCTACAAGCTTTACTTCGACAACGACAATGTCCTCCGCCTCCTCTTCGACGGCCCGTCGATCTCGGGCGTCTACTGGCCGTACCCGTGGGTCCCGAGTAATCAGCTTGGCCGATTCCTCTACAACAGCAGCCGCATCGCTGTGCTCGACCCCCTCGGCCGCTTCCAGTCCTCCGACAACTACTCGTTCTCCACCTCTGACTACGGCGCGGCTAAGCAGAGAAGGATGACCCTCGACTTTGACGGCAACTTGCGGGTCTACAGCCGCGAGCGGGGCTCGGCTGTCTGGGCCGTGACGTGGGAAGCGCTCAGCAGCATCCCCTGCTTCATCCACGGCGTGTGCGGCAACAACAGCCTCTGCAGCTACGACCCGGCCAAGGGTCGGAGCTGCTCCTGCGTGCCTGGGTACGTCCCCAAGGTCCCGGGCGACTGGTCGGCCGGTTGCGTGCCCGATTTCACCTTCTCCGATGGGTGCGTCACCGACGAGATCCGGTTCGTGAAGCTCCTGTACATCGATTTCTATGGCTACGACTACAACACCATCTTTAACACCACTCTCGAGACGTGCCGGCAGACTTGCCTGAACCTGTGCAACTGCCGAGGATTCCAGTACAGCAAGTCGGGCTCCGGGGGCACGTTCGATTGCTACCCCAAGATCGAGCTCCTGAATGGTCACAACCTGCCCAGCTTCACTGGCGAGTTCTTCATCAAGGTCCCCAAGAATAAGACCTTCACTGTGGACCAACTGGTGAAGAGGACTCAGTACAGTTGCCCTCCCACGCCAGAGGTGAAGATCTTGGACAGGACTTACTCCAAGAAAGGCAAAAACGGGGCGTTGAACTTCATGCTCTGGTTCGCCTGCGTGGTGGGAGGGATCGAGATCGTGGTGGTGTTCTTGGTGTGGTTCTTCCTGATTAGGAACCAGCAGGATGTCACTTCTGCACACCAGAGCTACCTCCTCGCCGCGACCGGGTTCAAGCGGTTCACCTATGACGAGCTCAAGAAGGCAACGCGGAATTTCAGCAAGGAGATTGGGAGAGGCGCAGGCGGGATCGTGTACAAGGCCCTGTTGCCTGATGATCGGGTCGCGGCAGTGAAGGTGCTCAGCAATGCTACGACTGGAGAGGCCGATTTTCTGGCCGAGGCCAGCACGATCGGGAGGGTGAACCACATGAATTTGATCGAGATGTGGGGTTACTGTGCCGAGGGAAAGCACAGGTTATTGGTGTACGAGTTCATGGAACACGGGTCTTTGGCACAGAACCTGTCGTCGCCAGAGCTCCACTGGAAGAGGCGATTCGATATAGCGGTAGGCACCGCGAAGGGCCTAGCTTATCTCCACGAGGAGTGCCTGGAGTGGGTTCTGCATTGCGATGTGAAGCCTCAGAACATTCTCATAGATTCCGATTACCAACCCAAAGTCGCAGACTTTGGGCTATCCAAGCTTATGGACCGAGGGAAGGTGATGAATTCCGACTTCTCAAGGATCAGAGGAACCCGAGGCTACATGGCTCCCGAATGGGTCTCAAATCTGTCCATCACGTCCAAGGTGGATGTCTACAGCTATGGGATCGTCATGCTAGAGATGGTGACGGGAATCAGCCCGACGACGAGTGTCCACTCATTGGAGAGCGGAGGGGAC
Organism: Eucalyptus grandis; assembly: GCF_016545825.1. Classification (NCBI taxonomy): domain Eukaryota; kingdom Viridiplantae; phylum Streptophyta; class Magnoliopsida; order Myrtales; family Myrtaceae; genus Eucalyptus; species Eucalyptus grandis. The sequence continues at coordinate 2,461,927 of NC_052617.1, read as the reverse complement.
GCCAAGCAAGTCCAGCTTGTCCCGTGGGCAAGGAACAAGGTGAACGAACCGGGGAGGACGGGGTCCCGCCTCAAAGAGATGGTGGATCCAGCGCTCAAGGGTGACTACGACCCGAAGAAGATGGAGGTTTTGATCGAGGTCGCGCTTAGGTGCGTGGAGGAAGATAAAGACGCCAGACCCACCATGAGCCAAGTGGTGGAAATGCTCCTGAGGCACGAGAACGACGGTTGATTTCGGTGCAGTGTGAAGTGGAGTTGATTCAGGTGCTTCTGAAAGTATTTAAATCTGCAGCGTTGGCTTGGCATGGTCTCGTTGCTTAAAGATATGGAGTCCAACGAGAACTTAGCGAAGGTTAACTTATATTTTCGAACGAGGTTCAGTCACCGCTTGCTTTCTTGAGAATAACCAGAGATTCTGTCCCCGTTAGTTTGTCGGCTGGTTACACAGATCTCGCAAGCGAAAGCGGGTTCGATGCGCTTCTACTTGTCCGCCGAAAGCTATTCATCCCTAGCGAATTTGTATCTATTTCCTGGATTCGAGTTCATGTGGATCCGATCCATCATACCCGTTACATGAGTTTAATTAATTATCGACGATCGAGAGAAATCGAACCTAGTCGACTCGAATGTCGGCAAGTTTCTGCAACGTGTCCATACTATATATGAACTCGCTCTATGATAAGGTAGAAACTATGCTTTTTAGGGCTGCGGTCAAATTATATCCATCTGCTCAGGGGCACATGCATGATCATAGAAGGTGGGGATCAAATTAATTTGGGTTTTGGTTGAGAAGAGCTGTAGATCTGGTCGATGCTGGCAGCTCTCTCTCTCTCTCTCTCTCTCTCTCTCTCTCAAGTTGACCTTGTTTATGTGATAAAAAGAGAGGGAATGAGTCCTATCTTCGACGAATCGACAGGAATGTCAATGGGTTCTCCTTTTAGCATAAAGTAAAATATAATGAGGGACAACTAACACTTGATTGAGAGCAGCACGGTCCGCAAACAGATCCGTATACGTAATTCTTTTCTGTCAAGACAAAATGACGTGGAGTGGGCCAAAGGGCATCTCTATGATGAATCGCTTGAGCGCACGCTTTCTTTGACCTGCTAATTTTATTTTCGAAATTATTGTTAAAGTCGACCGCACAAATTGACAATAGACTAGACTCTCTCATTTTATTAAGGCGATGTCCCTGTCCCACGGGCGAGACAGACCAATCGCAAGAGGACGCTCTATCTATGGTGTGGATATGAAGTTTACCTCAAGAAAATGCATGATTATCATTTTGAAAAGGTCTTGAGTGAGGAATAAATATGCTTCCGACTTGGATTTCGAGTCTCCTTTCTTCCATTGAACTGCTTATACTTTTTTGAGTTTACAGAAATTATTAAGCGACTGTTTTCAATTCATTGTGAGATTAACAACCTGTTTGGAACTTCATCCAAATTTCCTTTGATTCTTCCATTGATCCTTTAATTTCCGGCTCTTGCACTTTATTTTTCGAGCAATTTACTTGTTTGTTCTATCGTTCAGATCAAATTAGAAAAATCTTTTTCAACCTTGCTCTAAGGAGCTAGCACGCATTATTCACGCACTCGCAAGTTGATAAAGATTTTGAAAAACTTGATTTATGAAGAGCTGAAGACTTTGTGGCTGAGCTAGAACCATAAACCAAACCTTTGTTTAATTTATAATCGCTTGTTTGTCAAATTTATTTTAGGGTTCCAATCAGCACCAACTAGTACAAAACAAAACATTATGTCTCACGGGCGACATTTTCCTCCATCCCTTCCTTTTTCTAAGGAAGTAAATAAAGATTGAGTAGCGATTCTTCCAAAGGGCAGTACGCAGTTGGTAGACAAGTCATTCGAGGAACAAGACAGAAGAGCTAGAGGACACTCCGCCACCTAAATTTGCATCCGGGGAAGCGTGTTCGAAGAAAATTCAATCGATCGTCGCCAGTAATTCCCTGCAATCGACTACAATAGGCTCGATTGCGGCGTTAACTGAGATGCAATGATGTTCAGATATATAATCCCATCCCTTAGCTCTTGGTAAAGCGTTGGGAAGACGCTGAAATGCCAAAACACCATTGTGGTCCCTATCACTTGCTAAACTCGAAGACCCATATGCGACAAGAGTCTTCGATCACTTCCTCCGCACCTGCCCGTCCCGGATCGCCATCGCCGGATCTGTCAGTATTATAGCTAGAACCTCACAAAGAGGGGTTAGCCTGCTTCATGTAGAAGCTGCAGCTAAGGATGTTAACGGTTCTGTTTGGTTTGATATTTTTGAAAAATCGAACCAAATTGAACCGTTAAAATCTTCTGAACCAAACCGAATGAGGCACCGAACCAAATTTCGGTTCGGTTCGGTTTTTCAATTTTCGGTTTTGGTTTTTGGTTTTTGGTTTTTGGTTTTTTTTTTTCTGGTTTTTTTCGGTTTTTCTTTTCTTTTTTTAACTCAAACTAATCTAAATTCAATATGTTACTGCACTTCAAGCTTAGAGGATTTTGCAATTTACATCATATACTTCATTCCCTTTTTTAAGCATTGGTCAAATAATGATGAGAAAAGATTAGGTCCATCAAGCAACTTATCAAATTTGTGTCTAAAAAAATTAGAACACGGGCTCTATTAAAACAGCACTAACTCACATAGACATCAGCACCATCTTCTAGATACTCATCTTCAAAAGCCCCATCCTCAAACTCATCCTCCAATGCATCTGCACATGAAACTAAGACGTCATCAAGTTTAAATAAAAAAACACACCTTACTGTCCATTGAGATCGTTTCAGAATATTTCAGTTTTCACAACAATTCCCGTGTTCTTCTTCACTCAATATGAACAATCCACAATCTGCAAAACTGGGAAAGGCAAAAACAGGGGAGTAAAGGATGAGAAATCGAGCAAACAATCACTTCACCCACCGTCATCAAAACTGTGGAAGATGACCGCGTCCTCCTCTTCGTCGATACCCGCCGACACTTCTTCGACGATAGTTGGCTTCAGGACCAGCTCGGGCTGCGAGTCCCGCTTCCTGGCGAGCGATGAGAATGCCCTGTTCGGAGACGGGCCCTCGCCAACTGAACTCCGCAGTCCACAATGTGCTGCAATTGCCCAGCAACTATCAGCCGGCACCCACCATTCCTCGTCACTTCATCGGGCACCACGCCGCACCACAATTATCATAAAACAGCGAGAGAAAACGATACGAACGGAGCTTCAATGTCCCGAGAGGCGAAACAAGAGCAAACAAACTCTACTCCCCATTCACCAATTCCCCAGCCGCGAAGAAACCCACGACCCAAAATCCGACCACGACTCCGAAAAAGGCACTGAGAGAAAGAAAAACCGATCGAGTACCATTTCGGCATGAACCAAGGAGCTGGGGGCGAAGCTGCCTCGCCATCTCCTCCGCGTCGGCAGGCTTCTGTGGCTGCCCGGTGGCGGCGGGGGCTGCTCCAACGACTGCAGCCATTGGGATCGCGGCGGTGGTGGGCCAGGAGATTCGGTCATAAGGGTCGAAAGTTGGCGTGAATTTATAGCTTTCTTTATTGATTTATGGTTCGGTTCCATTCGGTTAATCGATAAAAAAAAAAAAAAAAAAAAAAAAAAATCGAATCAATACAAAAATATTGATTTTTGATAAGTTCGGTTCGCTTCTGACACCCCTAACTGCAGCGTCGGTGGAGGCGGGAGTGCTTTTTGCGGTCCTATCGGTCCACATCAGATGACTACCGCCTTGTTTGACTTTGACATAGTTCTCATCCGCTCGGCCCCATACGCGCAGACCTCCCATAAAGCATTGCACTGGTTACGTAACTTTTTCCGCTTTTACAACAATCATATCAGTCTTGACTTTGACTTACGAATCTCTTCGTGCCATCGATCGATGCACGGGGAGATCAAAACAAATGTAGAGATGGCGGTGGAGGTGGCATGTCTTGAACGTGCAACAGTGGAAGACAAAAATTCATAGAAAGAAAAGTCTTAAATTCGAGATCAATAATGGGAGATGAAAATTCATAGAAAGAAAAGTCTGAAATTTGAGATCTCAGGACAAGTATAGTTACTCTAATTTTAAGATCGGAAGAGAAATTTTAAAGGAAAAGGAAAAAAAAAAGTGAAGGATTGTCCTCAAACACTCTAGTAGTGATCCATCGACGATGATGGCAAAGGAAGGCATAGAGGTTGGGCTCAGAGGTGGCCATGAGTAGAGGAGGAGGGGGAGAGAGACATATATATAACTGCTAATCAAGATTATGTCACGAGACTTGACAAAATGGTATTTACTTATAGGGTTTAGATGGTGTTTTTGAAATTTGTGTTGACCTATTTATTGTAAAAGAAAGCAGGTCAATCTAATGTAGAAGTCATAAAGCTAAGTACTTTGCTAGGTTATTACACAAGTTCACTAATTATTATCATTGTCATGCTAGTCGCCACATAAAATTTTTCGTGATATTTAGACCTGTCAATTATTAAGGCGAGTTCGTTGAAAACAAAGTCAAAACTAAACTATCCATCGATAAGTTTAGTTCCCGGCTCGAATAACTAGCGAGGCGACCCAAAGTGAGTTAAAACCGGCAAGGTCCACCCTCATAGTTTGTCCCTTTTGCTGGACATGGCGAGATTCAAAAGGCTGATTCATTTTCACACGCTATTCAACTGTACACACACACTTATGATATTGTCCTTGGCCAGATTCACCGCAACTCGCCTTTCGCCGCCGAGTCCTAATGGCTACGCCACCCTCGCTCCTCCTCCCTCTCTTCCTCTTCCTCTTCCTCTTCCTCCAATCTTGTCGGCTCTCCACGTCGGCGCTGCCCAGCCTCGCCAAACACGCGTCACTCTCTGTCGAGAACCCCGGCGACGTCCTCGTCTCCCCCTCCGGCGCCTTCTCCGCCGGCTTCTTCCCCGTCGGCTACAATGCCTACGGCTTCGCCGTCTGGTTCAGTGACCCCCTGCTCCGTCGCCGCCTGCACCCCCGTCTGGATGGCCAACCGCGAGGCTCCGTCAACGGCCGACGCTCCACCTTATCCCTCCTCGACTCGGGCAACCTCGTCCTCGCCGACGCCGGCGACGCCGGCACCGAAGTCTGGTCTTCCGGCACCAGCTCCCCCTCCGCCGCTGAGCTCCGCCTCAATGACACCGGGAACCTCTTCCTCACCGACGGCGGCGGCGGCGTCCTGTGGCAGAGCTTCGACTCGCCGACCGACACCCTCCTCCCTCAGCAGCCACTCACCAGAAACACGTTCCTGATCTCCGCTCGGAGCCGGTACAACTACTCGACCGGGTTCTACAAACTTTACTTCGGCAACGACAATGTCCTCCGCCTCATCTTCGACGGCCCATCAATCTCGGGCGTGTACTGGCCGTACCCGTGGATTTCGAACAATGACCTTAAACGATTCCTCTACAACAGCAGCCGCATTGCTGTGCTCGACCCGCTCGGCCGCTTCCAATCCTCCGACGACTTCTCGTTCTACACCTCTGACTACGGCGTCGCGGCTATGCAGAGAAGGATGACCCTCGGCTTTGACGGCAACTTGCGGGTCTACAGCCGCGAGCGGGGCTCGGCTGTCTGGGCCGTGACGTGGGAAGCGCTCAGCAGCACCCCTGCTTCATCCACGGCGTGTGCGGCAATAACAGCCTCTGCAGCTACGACCCGGCCAAGGGACGGAGCTGCTCCTGCCTGCCTGGGTACGTCCCCAGCGTCCTGGGCGACTGGTCGGCCGGTTGCGTGCCCAATTTCACCTTCTCCGACGGGTGCGTCGCTGACGAGATCGGGTTCGTGAAGCTCCTGTACGTCGATTTCTATGGCTACGACTACCACACCATCTATAACACCACTCTTGAGAAGTGCCGGCAGACTTGCCTGAGCCTGTGCGACTGCCGAGGATTCCAGTACAGCGGGTCGTCCACCTTCACCACGTTCGATTGCTTCCCCAAGATCGAGCTCCTCAATGGGCACAACCGGCCCAGCTTCACCGGCCAGTTCTTCGTCAAGGTCCCCAAGAATAAGACCTTCACCGAGGATCAGCTCGTGAAGAGGACTCAGCACGGTTGCCCTCCCACCCCGGAGGTGAAGGTCTTGGACAGGACTTACTCCAAGAAAGGCAAAAACGGGGCGTTGAACTTCATGCTCTGGTTCTCCTGCGTGTTCGGAGGATCGAGATCGTGGTGGTGCTCTTGGTGTGGTTCTTCCTGATTAGGAACCAGCAGGATGTCACTTCCGCGCACCAGAGCTACCTCCTCGTCGCGACCGGGTTCAAGCGGTTCACCTACGACGAGCTCAAGAAGGCAACGCGGAATTTCAGCAAGGAGATCGGGAGAGGTGCAGGCGGGATCGTGTTCAAGGCCCTGTTGTCCGATGATCGGGTTGCGGCAGTGAAGGTGCTCAACAATGCCACGACTGGTGAGGCCGATTTTCTGGCCGAGGCCAGCACGATCGGGAGGGTGAACCACATGAATTTGATCGAGATGTGGGGTTACTGCGCCGAGGGAAAGCACAGGCTATTGGTGTACGAGTTCATGGAACACGGGTCGCTGGCACAGAACCTGTCGTCGCCGGAGCTCCACTGGAAGAGGCGGTTTGACATCGCGGTAGGCACCGCAAAGGGTCTTGCTTATCTCCACGAGGAATGCCTGGATTGGGTTCTGCATTGCGACGTGAAGCCTCAGAACATTCTTCTAGACTCCGATTACCAACCCAAAGTCGCGGACTTCGGGCTCTCCAAGCTCATGGACCGAGGGAAGGTGACGAATTCCGACTTCTCGAGGATCAGAGGAACCCGAGGCTACATGGCTCCCGAATGGGTCTCCAATCTGTCCATCACGTCCAAGGTGGATGTCTACAGCTACGGGATCGTCATGCTAGAGATGGTGACGGGAATCAGCCCCACGACGAGCGTCCACTCGCCGGAGAGCGGAGGGGACGCCAAGCAACTCCAGCTCATCCCGTGGGCAAGGAACAAGGTGAACGAACCAGGGAGGACGGGGTCCCGCGTGGAAGAGATGGTGGATCCGGCGCTCAGGGGTGACTACGACCCGAAGAAGATGGAGGTCTTGATCGAGGTCGCGCTCAGGTGCGTGGAGGAAGATAAAGACGCCAGACCCACCATGAGCCAAGTGGTGGAAATGCTCCTGAGGCAGGAGAATGATGGTTAGATTTCGGTGCAGAGTGAAGTGGAATTGATTCGGGTGCTTCTGAAAGTATTTAAATCTGCAGTGTTTGGCATGTTCTCGTTGCTTAAAGATATGGAGTCCAACGAGAACTTAGCGAAGGTTAACTTATATTTTTGAACGAGGTTCAGTCACAGCTTGCGTTCTTGAGAATAACCAGAGATTCTGTCCCCCGTTCATTTTTCGGCCGGTTACACAGATCTTGCAAGCGAAAGCGGGTTCAATGCTCTTCTACTTGTCCTCCGAAAGCGATTCATCCCTAGCGAATTTGTATCTAATTCCTGGATTCGAGTTCATATGGATCCGATGCATCACACCCGTTACACGAGTTTAATAAATTATCCAACCTAGTCAGCTCATATGTTGGCAAGTTTCTGCAACTCGTCCATATTGTACGTGAAGTCGCTCAATAATAAGGTAGAAACTATGCTTTTTAGGGCGGCGGTCAAATTATATCCATCTGCTCAAGGGCACATGCATGATCATAGAAGGTGGGGATCAAATTAATTTGGGTTTTGGTTGAGAGGAGCTGTAGATCTGGTCAATGCTGGCAGCTCTCTCTCTCTCTGTCTCTCTCTCTCTCTCTCAAGTTGACCTTGTTTATGGGATAAAAGAGAGAGGAATGAGTCCTATCTTGGAGGAATCGACCGCAATGTTAATGGGTTCTCCTTTTAGGATGAAGTAAAATATAATGGGGGACAACTAACAATTGATTGAGAGCAGCACGGTCCGCAAACAAATCCGTATACATAATTCTTTTCTGTCAAGACAAAATGACGTGGAGTCGTCCAAAAGGCATCTCTATGATGAATCGCTCGAGCTCACGCTTTCTTTGACCTTCTAATTTTATTTTCAAAAGTATTGTTAAAGTCGACCGCACAAATTGACAATAGACTCGACGCTCTCATTTTATTAAGGCGATGTCCATGTCCCACGGGCGAGACAGGCTAATCACAAGAGGACGCTATAGCGATAGTGTCTATATGAAGTTTACCTCGAGAAAATGCATGATTATCATTTTGAAACGGTCTTGAGTGAGGAATAAATATGCTTCCGACTTGGATTTTGAGTCTCCTTTCTTCTATTGAACTACTAATACTTTTTGAGTCTAGAAAAATGATTAAGTAACCGTCTTTAATTCATTATAAGATTAATAACTTGTTCTGAAATAAATAAATAAATATTTGTTACGAGATTCACTCATTCAAATTTCCTTTGGTTTTGTGTTCTTCATCCAAATTTCCTTTGATTCTTCCGTTGGTCCTTTAATTTCGGGCTGTTGCACTTTATTTCTCGAGCAATATATTTGTTTGTTCTATTGTTCATATCAAATTAAAAAAATATTTTTCAACCTTGCTCTAAGGAGCTGGCACGCATCATTCACGTACTCACAAGTTGATAAAGATTCTGAAAAACTTGATTTATAAAGAGCTGAAGACTTCGTGGCTGAGTACCCAAAAAAAAAAAAAGACTTCGTGGCTGAGCTAGAACCTTTGTTTAATTTATAATCACCTGTTTGTCAAATTTATTTTAGGGTTCCAATCAGCACCAACTAGTAAAAAACAAAACATTATGTCTCACGCGCTACATTTTCCTCCATCCCTTCCTTTTTCTAAGGAAGTGAATAAAGGTCGAGTAGCGATTGGTCCAAAGGGCAGTACGCAGTTGGTAGACAAGTCATTCGAGGAACAAGATAGAAGAGCTAGAGGACACTCCGCCACCTGAATTTGCATCCGGGGAAGCGTGTTCGAAGAAAATAGGCGCGATTGCGGCGTTAACGGAGATGCAATGATGAGCTTCAGATATATAATTCCATCCCTTAGCTCATGGTAGAGCGTTGGGAAGAAGCTGAAATACCGGAGCACCATTGTAGTCCCTATCACTTGCTAAACTCGAAGACCCATCTGCGACAAGAGTCTCCGATCACTCCCTCCGCACTTGCCCGTCCAGGATCGCCATCATCGGATCCATCAGTATTATAGCTTGAACCTCCCAAAGAGGGGGTTAACCCGCTTCATTGAGAAGCTGCAGCATCGGTGGAAGGGGGAGTGCTTTTTGCCATAGGGCCTAGATGGCAAATAACAGTTCGCTCTTTCAGGAGCCTTGACACAATACTTATCACATGACTTCGAGTAATGCAAATTAAATTCATTCCGAGTTATCATATTAGAAGAATCTCCATATTATAATCTTTTGGGAGATTAAATTTAGTCCATTAATTATTTAGGGATGCTAAAGATGTACACTACTTAAATTTTTCATGTCATTTTAAACCCTTCATTTTGCAATGTTTTGGACATCCCTTGTCTATCTGCGAATTCCATCAAACTCTCTTTTTGGAACGGATTTCAACAAGCCATGGTAACTCAATATGCCAAGCCAACTATTTCAGTTACCGGTGCAACAACAAATGCCCGAAATAGAGAGAGAGGCATGAACAATGTTGCTAGTATCTATATAAACCAGCATTTTTCTCCTAAGAGAGAGGCCTAAAGCTGCATTGACCTCCTCAGGATGCTACTGATGCTCACGACCACTCCTAAAACTGCACTGGCCTAAAGCTACATAGTCACTCCTATTTTCAGTCTATTTGATCATTCAAAAACATTGGAGATACATGACCAAAGACCTTCTCAAAGCTGCGCAAGAACATTGGCTATCATGCATTCACGTGCTTTACACATAGCCTCCAATGGCTCTCTCTTGGGCATTGTGAGTCCCGTCCCCTCGACAAGTCCATCGGCTCTTCACGACTCGTTTCCACTCCAAGCATTGAATAAGCACCGCCGAGCCAAGCTCACCACTCGATTGGCCAGGCCAGCACCGGGACAACTCCTCCTCCCCATCCCAAACGGCAACAATCGGTACGCATGATCACCTTCCAATCCCTCATACCTCTCCGGTTTAAAACTTGTGGGATCATCCCACACTTTTGGGTCTCTCTGAATTGCCCACACATTAACCAAGATCATGGTTCCTCGGGGCACGTCGAACCCGCTGACGGTGCAATCCTCAGCAGACTCATGCGGCACTAGGAGTGGCCCTGGCGGAAACAATCGGAGTGCCTCGTTGATGATGTTATGAAGGTAAGGTAGCTTGTGGGTGTCAACTTCGTCAACTAGACGGTCTCGACCAACGACGTCATCTAGTTCTGCTTGAGCTTTTTTCATGACATCCGGATGATTGAGTAGGAGGGACATGGCCCATTCTATCGTTACCGCGGATGTGTCCGTGCCTGCACTTGACATTGACTGCCGCAAATTGTGTTTAAAAATTGAGTAAGTATATGCTCAATTCTTTCAAAATAGATCAAACTAGCTTTCGAAATAAAAAAACCATCACGTTCAAGCATAAAGAGGCAAATGTAAAAGGAATAGATTTAGTTTATGTAAAGTGCAAACTCTATCTGTTTCATGCGTCATGTAGACATAGAAGTATTTCGAATAGCTACTGCCTATCCTCCACGAGTTTTCCTGATCAAATCATTTAACTTGCATAAATTTTGCTAATTAGGTCGATTAATCCCAATTTCTATTAATTCGAGCTAATGTCAACCTCTGCCAGAGTATGGCGTGGAAAAGATCTTGCCTCCATGGACAAGCCACCATTATAAAAAGAAATTTGCCACCGAACGGCATAACTTTTAGCCATGTCAATTTTCCACGGTGGTTTGTCGATGATGGCAAGTTATTTTAGACAACATACTTTTCTTATGGTTCGAACAGCTTGAATCCATCGGAGTTGGAAAACATGCGTAAGTTCAAGTAAAAGAAAATGAGGATCCCAGTTAAGCCATTTACTGCACACATGACTAAAGTATGTTGACTAATCAACATTTTCACACATATTACCTTATACGAGCTCTTTCTTTCTGACCTCTCTCTCTTTCATCTCTTTAATGAACAACAATCTAGATAGCGGCTACCATTCAAGAAAGAAAAATTCAGACATGATCCTGGTTCATGTGAATCATTAGATGTGAGCGCAACTCACATGCACTGTTGGATGAGATGAACCCCACACGAGATCCACATGATTTAGCATAAGCATTGGATTCACATTGTTCAAATCATATAATAAAGGATAAGAAACAAGACCCTATTACTCAAAATAGAAAAGAAAAATAAAACCTTTCGGGGGAATAGACAATATAGAAGGACACGATGACTATACATTGTGAAATTGGTTTCGAACTCTATCGAGCAAAGTCCAATACATTTAAATTAATATCAATCGTTAGATTTGTGGTATCCAAACAAAACAAGCCATTGCTAACGATCTTAATTCATGTAGGTATCTGTATACTTCAATTCTAAACCATCTTCCAAGCACAGGGATTAAATAAAAATCTTTGCTTGGGAAGGAGTCAAATTTTAGATTTTTGTTCACTTCATGGTATACCCATGAAAAACTAAAATTTGCTTGCCTCTCATTTTTTATATAATCAACATGCTATTTTTTTAATTATATTAATTTTTTTAATCTTATTTATTAAGTTATTTTATTTTTTTAAATGAAGGGTATGAGTCAGATTCAACCGAATCCAATAATTAAGAAACATGGCACTGTGTATGCATAAATCAAGGGAATAGAATATGTACATTGATCTGGCCTTTGATGATGTCGTCCGCGTAGCCCTCCGACAGCATGGTGTCGATCATCGTCTTGCTCTCGTCCTCTCGGCCGCCGTTGGCATCATTTCTCTTCCTTCTCGACCTGTGCTCGTCTATCATCCCCTGCAAGATCACATCGCACCTCTTGGCCACGTCCACCATCCTCCGCTCCCTCCCCTTGAAGTCCACCACCTTCCGCAGCACTGGCAAGTAATCGCCCGGGTCCGTCCCGCTCAACTCGAATTGCTCCTCTATTACCTCCCTGAACCGCCTGGCCACCTCAGCATCGCCTGCGTCGACAGCAGCCCCGGAGTAGCGCTTCCCAGAGATCATCCTCATGATGATGTTGAAGGGCAGCTCCTGCAGCTTCGACCTCATCTCCACCCTCGTGAAACCGCCACCCGGGCCAGAGGAGGTCGCCTTGTAGAGGCTCCTCACGAGGAGCCTGACTTCCTCCTGCCGGATGGCGTGGGAGCCGGCGAGACGATGCGGCGAAAGGATCTCGAGGGCTGTGAGGCGGCGGAGGTTGCGCCAGTGGGGACCGTAGGGGGCGGTGCCGATAGTAGTGTTGCCGTAGGCCATGACCTTGCCCGCAAGCATGCTGGGGCGGTTGGCGAGGATGACGTCATTCCTGGTGAAGCACTCCTCGGCGGCGGAAGGGGAGGATACGACGACCACAGGCCGAGAGCCGAATGAGAGGGAAAGAACAGGGCCATAGCGGTCGGAGAGGGACTGGAGGGTGCGGTGGACGGGTTCTTTTATGAGGAGGAGATGGCCGATGATGGGGAGGGAAGGCGGGCCCGGCGGGAGATTTCTCTTGCCGCTTCTCTGCAATTTGAACAGGAAGAGAAGAAAGAGGAAGGAGGATGCCGAGAGGATATACACCCACGCGTCCTCCATCGACAACATGGGTTGGAGGCCGCGTTGGGGAGAGAGAGAGAGAGAGAGAGAATGGGAAGAGAGACGTGAGACGGTGGAGGTTTTAAAGGGTAAGTGGGATCAAGCTTTTGCACATTTTCAGACCATTTCTAGGTATTAACTATTAAGTAATGCTGCGCATTATCAAAATTATTAATAGAAAAGTACCAAAAAGTCATAAATATATTATATTGATATCAATTCAGTTATAAACCTTTCAATCAAACCAATTTAGTTCTAAATATTTTCACAATGATACAAATTCAGTTCATTTGACTAATTTAGATCGAAAATTATTGACATAAACGTCAATCGACCTTTGTAGTAATTTATATTAAATCACATGCACTTATCATATATATTGCTTATCTTCTTCCTCGTCAACACCTATCACCTTCTATTAATTAGTCATACTAATTGGACTTGATTTTGTTTAGTTGATGACTTTACTTTATCAATACTGTCCAACTTAGGAAATTTTATGGTCTTAACACTATCTCGTCAATAGCGGACTGGGTTAATATATATTTCAAAGCCATCGTTCATGTACGGCGAATGACAATCAATCATCTTAACTTAAGAGTCTTTGGCATTGAAATTGACTTTTTTAGAGTGCCGAAGCCTATAAAAATCTATAGATTAGAGTTGGCTGAGATCTGAACTTCAACAAAGTGTCCCGGAAACATTATGTACCGAAAGAGAAAAGAATTCTAACCCTAACTCCGACTGGAAATGCGATATGAGTTTATTTCTTCTTTGTCATTTGTTTATTCTTTTTCCAGTATCGTTTGTCCATGTGCGTTTGTCCATATGCGAGCTTTCTTTTTGGACAAGCAAAAGGAGAGGGGCCGCTGTCTGCGAATTTTTAATTAGACCCCTTTAGGAAATTCATATATTGAATAACACGATACCATTTTATTGGATATTAAATGCGATCTGCTAGATATGTGAATTTTTTTTAATATAAACTCTGTTTTCACCTTTTATCATAAAGATCGAAGGATGCTTGGATGTTGTGGATGCAAGTGCCGTCTTGGTCCATGGGAAAGTGACCTGCGCTAGATGGCGCGCGCGCGCGCTGGACACCACGACCTTTTTTTTTTTTTTTTTTTTTTTGGTCGGTAGACACCACGACTTAATTAACTGCGCTTTTATATACGAATCGCTCGTTCGTAAGGTTTCCCAGTCCACTCATGATGAGAAAAAAAGAAGATGAAATCCAAGGGTTATGGTCAAAGATGATGTTCCGTTGCTTCGTGGCAGTCGATCGTGCGTGGAAAGAAGAGTGCGAACGCAGGAGCCACCGGATCAGACCGAGGACCCTTCTTTTGTCTGACCAGGCCTGAAGGTCTAAACGCAGAAACACGAAACTAATCAAACTAAAAAAAGGGAAAATTTCAAATAGAGCCTCCTTTTCTCAAAAGAATATCTAAGTGAAGTTTGCCTAGGATTCGAAGTAGTAATTTAGTTTCAAATAAAGTGTCTGATCAGGGTATTTTCGTACAAAAGCATTTAATTAGAATTTTTAAATCCATAACGATTTTATTAAATTCATCTAGACGTTCTTGGATAGGAGTACCTTCTTTCATCTTTAGCGTGTAGTGACGATGTTTCAAAAATAATCTTGTCATAAGAGATTTCTTAATGTAAAGGTTCTCAAGCTTATTCCATAATCCCAAAGCCGTTTCTTCATCCGTGGCTTTGCGAAGCACCTTATCAAACAACGACAATTGGATAGCGCTATGCACCTTTTCTTCCATCTCCTCAGTCTCAGTCATAGTCATATCGTCAAATTAATTTCCATCCAAGGCTCTAATCGAACCTTCTCAACGCAAAAACACCTTAATCTTGATCCCTCATAGCCCAAAATTTTTTTGGCCATTGAATGGTGCCACTTTGAACTTGATAGATGTCATCTAAAAAAAAAACAAAAACAAAAACAAAACAAAATTTCTTTGCCCTAAAATCAATTTGTTCCAAAAAATGCCAATCAAAGATATACCAAGCTAAGAACAAGTAGCAAAGGATGAAAGAAAATTACAATCACACGAAACACAAGATCTACGTGAAAAATCCAAAATGGGAATAACCATGGGGAGAGAGAGGGATTCCACTATGTTCTAAAATGTGCACGAAAGTACAATTCCAAAAACTCTAAAAACCATTTAGTAAGCCACAATATCTAAATATCTAACAAGAAGACAGAAAAAAACAAAACATGAAATAATATAGAGACTAGGGTTGGAGATGTGTTATTAAACATATTCCTTTTATAGTTTCCCTTCAAAAATTCCTAAAATAAAAGGTGCATGATCTAAAATACTCTTATCTCTTAATTTGAAAGTCAAAACTCAATAATAAATGTGTTAATTCAGTTATAAACATTTTTTTATGCCAATTTAGTCCTAAAATTTTTTGTATTTATATCAATTCAGTTCATCCAGCTAATTTTGACTGGCCTACAAACGAAAATGTTGATGTGGTAATTTTTTAAATTTCTAAATTTTTTCAAATTCTTTTTTAATTTTTTATTCCTTCTTCTTCTCTTTTTTTTTTTTTCTTTTTTTCCCTCACAGTGGCCAATGATGGAAAAAAAGAAGGTAAAATGAAAAATAAAATTAATAAATTTTTGAAAAAAATGAAATAAAAAAATTGTTAGAAAAGCATTGACCGGATGGTTGACTCCGACCGACGTCCAAGTCAATGCCAAAAATAATAATAATAATAATGGTGTACAAAACTCTATATTGCCTCTATCCTTTTTCTTCTTCTTTTTTAGGACCCTAACCGCCGTATACCGACAATGGCGACGTAAAACCCAAGGCGACGCTAGTGCAAGGACCCACCTCCTTATCTCTACTCTACATTCATTGCTTACGACTGCAATAATGTGGCCTAGAAACATTATGTACCAAAAAAGGAAAGAACTCTAACCCTAACTTCAAAACTAAGTGCAATATGGGTTTATTTATTCTTTCTCATTTTCCTATTATGTTTCCAGTGTCTGCTCATGTGTGATTGCTTTCTCTTTGTACAAGCAAAAGCAAAGGGGGCATCGTTTGGAATTTTTAATTTGGACCCCTTATATATATATATATATATATATATATATATATATATATATATATATAGAATAATACGATACCATCTTATTGGATATTAAATGTGGCCTATTAGATCAAACTATCAACCCAATTTGCCATATTACTGAACATATCGATATGTGAATTTTTTTTTTTATAAAAATCTATTTTTAATTTTTGTGGATAATATTATTGCAGATGCATGGGCTGTCTTGGACCATGGGAATTTTTTTTATCAGAAAAAAAAAATGACCTACTCTTGTGATGTGTGCCTACGCGTGCTGTACACCACATGGCATAACTAACTACACAAAAGACAAAATATTATGAATCGTTCGTTTTGTGTGATTTCCCAAGCTGCTCATGATGAGAAAAAAAAATTGAAATTAAGGGGCATTCAAAGATAATGTTTTGTTACCTTGTGGTAGGGGTATGCAAAATAGACCATCCAAATTAAGAACCACCCAGATCGAACCAAATCTATTGATTTGGTCTAGTTCTCAGAAGTGTTGGTCCAGTTTCCTATTTCAGGAGTGGAGCTTGATGGAATACAGGTCGAGGTAAATACCCAAGCTAGAGTGATGGATTTTCCTCATCGAGATCTAGATTGAGTGCAAGCTACAATTCACTATAATCAAAGGGATCTTGTGACAATGGTCCTCGATGATGAAACTGGATCTTGTGAAGATGTTGTAACACAAAATTGTTCATGTCAACTTGCATGTCAATTCCATAGTATCTTCCTAAGCAAATATCAATCGCCCTTTGGTTGCGCAATATCCATCATAATGATCCCAAGAAACATATGCTTATGATAGAATGACTTAATTGTATTGGCACGTTATCCTTTTCATTTCTCAATATCGTCGAGGGTAGGCTGACATTCTAGAAAAATGAGTCGTAAAAATCTCATTTGGAACATATTGGGGTTCATATGTGATTACTCCAACATCTGCTTGAGTTTTACACATATCTCTATCGAGCTTCACAAATAACCACAGCCAGTAGAATAAAACAACTGTATAGAGTTTTCGGTCAGGCCTGCATGTCTTGAGTTGTGCCTGGAAAATATTTCTCCATGCTTCCAATTGCATTTGCCCAAAATATATGTGTTTCCCTTTTTCTTGGATGAGAGAGGCATCGTGGCTATGGGAAACTCAATGGCAATGATAGATATTAAACAAATAAAACCATTTGAGTTTTTCTGGGAATTTCTCATCTGAGGAGATAGATAGAGGATGAATGAATGGATAGTTTGGATGTAACTTGTTTGGTCAAAGAATAAGTCCCCCATATTCACTTAAAATCTCAAAATGATATCCTAAATTTGAATTAGGAATTTGTATGAGGATATCCCAACCGATATTGATATCTTTGTCTAGTGAACTAGAGCCAAGGATTTTGATAGTGGCTAAATATTGGGGAAAGAACTGTATGGGTTTGCTCCAAACTCTTGTAGCAAAGGTATCTCTAGAAATAGAGTTAAAATACCGAGTATATGAAGTCCAATATTTTTCTAAAAGTATCTTTGTTTCAAGAATAGAAGCACCAGCTCCACTATCAATGAGGGCAATGATAGAAATAGGCTTGTCATATTTGGATAGATATTTTTAAATAACAACATATGGGAGAATAGAAAGAGTGTATGCACAAAGATCTTCGATTGTGGGTGGTTCGGAGTTTCCAGAGAGAAGATGAAAATTCTTTCTTCAAATTCTTCAGACAAACTTCAATATCACTGGTTTGTGACCATGTCTGAATGGCACACACAGTATGTTTGGTGGGTTCATCTTTTAGGGAAAATACTGATTCAACATCATCCCAGAGTGACACTCCAGTTTCCTTTTCTATTTTCTGAATCAAATGAGAATTTCTTCCCCTAGCTTTTGGATAGTTTTTTGCAAAATGACTTCTTTTTTTGTTGCAGATGTAGTATCTAGCAAATTTTCTACGCTTTCTAGAAGGACCTTATTTAGAGCGTCTTCTCCGTAAGAGTCCCCATTTATGCCTTCTCTTTCTGTGGTCTATATGGTATCTTATGAAATTTCTTTGTTTCTTTCATCGATCCTCGCATGAAGGATCATCACAAGAGTCTTTCTTTGAACATTTGATTTTCTACTCAAGTTTTTGGCAAGCTCGGTCAAGTTCTTTGTCACTCTAAAGATAACTCTTAAAATTTTTCTACGGATGCAGAGATCATAAAGCGCAAAATGTATCTCCTGCTAGAGTTCCCCAATGAGAACATCAATAACACTCTTCTGTTTAGCCTAAAGGGATCTTTCCATTGGACCGACTATATGTACTTTTTTTAAATTATTTCTTAAAAAAAAAGTAACCATCTTTTTTTTCCTAATTTCTTCATAACATATAGCATCAAGTAGTGGAATAAAAACCGATCGGTTCCATTAAATCGGACCGGACTAGAAACCGATCACTCTCACCTTGTGGCAATCGATTATGGAAAGAAGAGTTTGAAGAAGCTTGTCTAACTAGGCCAGAAGGTCAAAACGCAAGTTAGTACCGTCAAATGGGTGGGTCTGATCAGGTAAAAAATGGTATGACCCATATTAATCCATTTAATCCGATTTGACCCATTTTCATGGAGATAGGAACACTAGAAGTGCCAAAAGTGGTGTGCAATTCTCATTTTAGTGCCAAAAGTTTTTGCAAGCTTACTTAAGTGCCAAATCAGAGAAAAAATGATCACTCAAATGCCAACAACGAGAAATTCTGGTCAAATTAATGACGTGGCATTTATAATTAAATTATAATATGACTTGACAATTTTTTAAAAACTCCAGTCCACGTAGCATGCTTGGCATTGAATTGACTACTTTTTAATAACAATAGCACCGAAATAATCACTTTAAATAAAATTTGACATTCAAATGATCATTATTTTCAACTTTTAGACGATGTCATTTAGGGATTATATGCTAACTAAGTATGCTAGCAAGCCACATAGGACTAAAGTATCGATTTTAGGACAACTTTTTTAACAACTTACCCTCTTGTCTTTGTGCCTATAGTGGGCCTGGTATTTCCCTCAATTGTGATGGCTTTTCTGTCTCTCCATGTTCAACAAAGCAAGACTTCTTTGAGAGTTTTTTTTTTTTTTTGAATGCTAAGACTTCTTTGAGAGTTAAAAGGGAAGAGAATGGAAAGATAAAAAGATTCCTCATGTTATGGAATAATTTACAATTGGACTGCTACCTTGTTGACTCTCTATCTCACAATCCTTAAATTTGTTTATTTTCTAATCACCTATTTGTCAAATTTACTTTAGGGTCCAATCAGCACCAACTAGTACAGAACGTAACATTTTGTCTCACGGGCTACATTTTCCTCCATCTCTTGCTCCTTTTCTATGGAAGTAAATATAGATCGAGTAGTGATTAGTACATAGGGCAGTAAAGAGTTGGTGGACAAATCATTCGAAAAACAAGATAAAACAGCTAGAGGGACACTCCGTAACCAGAATTTGCATCAGGGGAGAGCATGTTTGAAGAAAACTCAATCAATCGTTACCTGTAATTCCCTTCAATAGAGTACTAAGATGCAACAGTTGAACACCAGTGCTAGCATCCGACTTAATGATGAGCTGATAAATAATTCAATCCCTTAGCTCATGGTAGAGCGTTGGGAAGTGCCTAGAATGCCAAAACACCATCGTCGTCCCTATCATTTGCTAAACTCGAGACCCATCTGTGGCGAGAGTCTCCGATCATTCCCTCCACACTTGCATGTCCAGATCGTCTTTGCCGGATCCGGCAAGATTATAGCTTGAACCTCCCAAAGAGGGGTTCGACCCATTGATTTCGACAGAGGAGGAGCTAGCCTGCTTCATGTTGAGGGATGCGAGGGGCGAGCCGTCCCGCTATAGAAGCTGCAACGTCGGTGGAAATGGGAGTGCTTTTTGCAGTCCCATCGTGAGACGCTTCGTTGTTCATGTCACACGCCATAGGGCCCAGATGGCAAACAATTTTACGCTCTTTCAGGGGCCTTGACTGATAAATTACAAGCTTACGGATATTAATAACATGTAAACTAAACTAAAATTCAAATATGGTTTTAAAAGGATTTTGAGCTCGGTCTATGGGCCAACCATTGGACACCCAAATTTTTAAACCAACGGACACGAGTGAGACGATACTCATTACATGACTTCAAGTAATACATATCAAATTCGTTCGAGTTATCGTGTTAAAGGATCTCCATACTATAATCTTTCAAGAGATTAACCTTAGTCCATTAATTATTTAGGGATGCTAAAATTGTACACTTCTTAAGTTTTTCATGTCGTATTTAAACCCATCATTTTGCAATGTTTTGTACATCTTTTGTCTACCTGCGAATTTCATCAAACTCTCATTTTTGAACGGATTTCAACAAGGCATGATAACTCAGTATGCCAGACCAACCATATCCGTTACCGGTGCAACAACAAATGCCCGAAATATAGAGAGAGGGATGAACAATGTTGCCAGTATCTATATAAACCATCATTTTTCTCCTAAGAGAGGCCTAAAGCTGCATTGGCCTCCTCAGGATGCTATTGATGCTCACGATCATTCCTAAAGCTGCACTGGCCTAAAGCTGCATAGTCGCTCCTATTTTCAGTCTATTTGATTATTCAAAAACATTGGAGATACATCACCAAAGTAAATTCATTAGACAACGACCTTCTTAAAGGTGCGCAAGAACATTAGCTATCATGCATTCACGCGCTTTGCACAAGGCCTCCAATGGCTCTCTCTTTGGCATTGTGAGTCCCGTCCCCTCAGACAAGTCCACCAGTTCTTCACCAACTCGTTCCCATTCGAAGCACTGAATAAGCGCCGCTAGGGCCAAGCTCACCACTCTATTGGCAAGGCCAGCACCGGGACAACTTCTCCTCCCCATCCCAAACGGCAATAGTCGGTAGGCATGATCACCTTCCAATCCCTCGTACCTCTCCGGTTTAAAATTTGTGGGATCGTCCCACACTTTTGGGTCTCTTTGAATTGCCCACGCATTAACCAGGATCATGGTGCCTCGGGGCACGTCGAACCCGGCAATTGTGCAATCCTCAGCAGACTCATGAGGCACTAGGAGTGGCCCCGGTGGAAACAATCGAAGCGCCTCATTGATGATATTATGAAGGCAAGGCAGCTTGTGGGTGTCGGCTTCATCAACTAGACGGTCTCGGCCAACAATGTCGTCTAGTTCTACTTGAGCTTTTTTCATGACATCCAGGTGGTTGAGCAAGAGGGATATGGCCCATTCTATTGTCACCGCAGATGTGTCTGTACCCGCACCTATTATTGACTGCCGAAAATTGTGTTTAAGAAATTAAGGATATACTCAGTTCTTTCAAAAATAGATGAAACTAGCTTTCAAAATCGAAGAACAATCATGTTAAGACATGAAGAGGCAAATGTAAAAGGAATAGATTCAGTTTAAGTAAAGTGCAAACTCTATCTGTTTCATGCATCATCTAGACATAGAAGTGTTTCAAATTCCAATTTCTATTAATTCGAGCTAATGTCAACCTCTGCCAGAGGATGGCGTGGAAAAGATCTTGCCTCCTTGCCACCATTTTAAAACGAAATTTGCCTCCGAACGGCATGACTTTTCACCATGTCAATTTTCCACCGCAGCTTGTCGATGATGGCAAGTTATTTTAGGCAACAAACTTTTCTATGGTTCGAACAGCTTGAATCCATCGAAGTTGCAAAAACATGCGTAAGTTCAAGGAAAAGAAAATGAGGATCCCAGTTTAGCCATTTACTGCACACATGACTAAAGATCCATGGACTTGACTAATTGACATTTTTACGAGCTCTTTCTTTCTGACCTGTCTCCTCTTTCATCTTTTCGATGAACAACAATCTACATAGCAGCTACCATTCAAGAAAGAAAAAATCAGGTATGATCCCGATTCACATGAATCATTAGATGTGAACGCAACCCACATCCACAGTTGGATGCGATGAACCCCATATGAGGCCCATGTGATTTAGCATAAGCATTGGGTTTGCATCGATTCGAATCATATATTAAAAGGGTAAGAAACAAGACCCTATTACTCAAAATAGAAAAGAAAAATAAGACCTTTCAGAGCATATACAATACAGAAGGACACAATGACTAATACATGAAACTAGTTTCGAACTCTATCAAGCAAAGTCAAGTATATTTAAATTAACATCAATCGTCAGATTTGTGGTATCCAAACAAAACAAGTCATTGCTAATGATCCTAATTCATATAGATACGTGTATACTGTGATTCTAATCCGTCATCCAGGTGCAAGGATAAAAGAAAAATCTTTGCTTGGGAATGAGTCAAAGTTTTGTTCACTTCATGGTATACCCATGAAAAACTAAAATTTGCTTGCCTCTCATTTTTTAATGATTACGTGACAGCTTTTAATTTATTATGAGAATAACAATCTATTCTAAATTACAAAAATCAAATCACAAATAATTACAAATTATTGTAGGATATGCTTTTTCAAAAATTTGTCACCCACAATAAACTGTTATTCTCACAGATTCAATGACTGTTATGCTAGCAAAATCTTTTTATATAATCAACATGTCATTTTTTAATTATGTTAAATTTTTGTAATCCTATATATTAAGTAAATTTATTTATTAAATGAAGGGTATGCGTTAGATTCAACCGAATCCAATAATTAAGAAACATGGCACTCTGTATGCATAAATCAAGTGAATAGAACATGTACATTGATCTGGCCTTTGATGATGTCGTCCGAGTAGCCCTCCGAGAGCATCGTCTCGATCATTGTCTTGCTCTCCTCCTCTCGGCTGCCGTCGGCATCGCTTCTCTTCCTTCTCGACCTGTGCTCGTCTATCATCCCCTGCAAGATCACATCGGACCTGTTGGCCACGTCCACCATCCTCCGCTCTCTACCCTTGAAGTCCACCACCTTCCTCAGCACCGGCAAGAAATCGCCCGGGTCCGTTCCGCTCAGCTCGAATTCCTCCTTTATCAACTCCCTGTACTCCCTCGCCACCTCGGCGTCACCAGCGTCGACGGCGACCCCAGAGTAGCGCTTCCCAGAGATCATCCTCATGATGATGTTGAAGGACAGCTCCTGCAGCCTCGAACTCATCTCCACCCTCGCAAAACCGCCGCCCTGGGAGGAGGAGGCCGCCTCGTAGAGGCTCCTCGTGAGGTGCCTGACCTCCTCCTGCCGGATGGCGAGGGAGCCGGTGAGGCGGTGCGGCGAAAGGATCTCCACGGCCGTGAGGCGGCGGAGGTTGCGCCAGTGGGGGCCGTAGGGGGCGCTGCCGATGGTGGTGTTGCCGTATCCCATGATCTCGCCCGAGAGCGTGCGGGGGCGGTTGGCGAGGGCGATGTCGTTCCTGGTGAAGCACTCCTCAGCCGCGGACGGGGAGGATATGACGACCGCGGGCCGAGAGCCCAAGGAGAGGGAGAGGACAGGGCCATAGCGGTCGGAGAGGGACTGAAGGGTGCGGTGGACAGGCTCTTTTATGAGGTGGAGGTGGCCGATGATGGGGAGTGAAGGCGGGGCCGGCGGGAGATTTCTCTTGCTGCTTCTCTGCAATTTGAAAAGGTAGAGAAGGAAGAGGAGGGAGGTCGCCGAGAGGATGTACACCCACGTGTCTTCCATGGACAACATCTGTTGGAGGCCGCCTTGTGGAGAGAGAGAGAGAGAGAGAGAGAGATGGAATGGGTACAGAGACGCAAGGTGTTGCGGGTCTTGATTTTGGTATAGGCACCCACCAGCGTGCGCATAAAATCAGGGAAAAAGGAAAAGATTCTGGTATGGGTGGAGTTGTTTTCTGGAAGAGCAAAAGAGATGAGCACAGAAAACTGATATCTCCACAGGTTCATCTTTGTGGCTAACAATCAATTGGGTGCATTCGTTGAGTTCAAGTGGGGCATAAATTGGCCGTGAAACCTTTGACGTTTTCTGCTTTTGTGTTTGGGTCATAGTCTTATCACGGGAGCGAAAGGTATGGCTCCCGCTACCATCAAAACCCGTGGCTGATATTGGAGCTGAGCGTTGATTGTTTCTCGGGCGCTGTCGTTCAATAATTCGCTACCTAATTCCAAGAAAGAAGTGCCAAGGCTTATATTATACTGTTTAAATTATGCCATTAAAAAAAATTCAGACTAAGTTTTCCAATGACATGTCATCCACTTTTCTGGAGGTCTGTAGAATATTTTGTCAATTATATGAGTTTGGGCCAAATCTGTAAGTGAAGAAGAAGATTATTAAATTAATGTTTCTGATTTGAATTCGAATAATAATTTGTTAAATCGAATTTGTTGATAATTTTTTTTTTTTTTTAAAGATTGGATGTAACAGTTTTCTTTCTTGGACTTTTTCTAAAGACGTGCAAAGCAAGACAAAAGAAGAAGGGTTTTTTTTTTTTTTTTTTTTTGTGACCCAGGGAACCCCCGTACGCCGCTTCGCGACTGGAGTAAACCCTGGAGGGACCCGGCCCACCACCGCTGACCTCGGCCCCTGGGTAAATCGCGCGTTTGCATTGAAGCAACGCGGACGCAGAGTCTCGAACTCTTCCCCCTGGCGTGTGGGGTACCAAGCCTTAACCACTACGGCCACCGCGGCGTGGTGACAAAGAAGAAGGGTTACACTCGAAAAATCCCAAACCCAGACACTTAAGGACAAATTTATCCAAAACTAATTTTTTTACCACAAAAATCCTAAACTAGTATACGTTTGACAAATTTACTCCAAACTGGTACACTTGTGACAAATTTACCTTTTGTTAGTTTTTATTAAATTTTATTCTCAAATTATTAAGTTAAATGACACGTGATAGTTAACCAGTATACCAATTTAGGACTTTATGCTCCGTTTGTCACGTTTACAATTTTTGTGATTTTTTGTGGTATTAATCCAATTTAGCAAAGGGTATATTTGTCACAAATTTACCATTTTTGGGTTTTTTGCAGTCAAATAAATTAATTTGAGGTAAATTTGTTATAAATGTACCAGTTTAAGGTTTTTTATAGTCAGTCGGGGTAAATTTGTCACAAGTATACCAGTTTGGGGTTCTTCATGGTCACAAAATAGTTTTGGGTAAATTTGTCACAAATGTACCAGTTTGGGGTTTCAGGGTATTAACCCTAAGAAGAAATAAGATATAAAAGAAAAAAAAAAGAAAAGGAAGTTTTTTTCTTCTCCTCCTTTGCAGCTACGATTTCCCTTGCAAAAGGAAATAGACCGTGGGGCCTAGAGTCAAAGTTGTTGACTCTGGGCACACCTATAATAATTAATTAGAATTCCCCTTTGGCGTGAAGCTGCTGCAGCCTTACAAGAGTCACCAAAGTCCTTGCACGTAGAAGAAGGAAGCAAATCTCTCTACACATGGAGCCAAAAAAAAAAGAGCTGGTGGGCCCAGGTCAAATATTTGACCTTGGGCACACGAATTTCCTTTATTCTTTTTTTTTGGTACCCAGGGAACCTTTGCACGCCACTTCGCAGTGGAGAGTAAACCCTGGGGCGCCGAGGGCCCCCACCGCTGACCCCCAAGCGCGGATAAGTCACGCGTTATGCAATGAAGCATTGCGTCCACGAAGATTCGATCTCTCCCCCTCTGCGTTGGGGTAACAGGCTCTCAACCAGCGCGGCCACCACGGGCGTGCATAAAGTGACTTAAAAACCCTACGAAAGAGAAGAAGCCACGGGCGTCAAGTTGTAGAGAGCCGCAGGCGTTTTTGTTTCAAACTTGAAAGCATGATAATTTTATGCTGTAAGTTGTTTATTTATAAATAATTTAAATTTTTGTTAAATTTAGGTGTGGAAACACTCGAAGATATAAATAATTAACAAAATAGTTATCACACGTATATTTCTATACTTTATATAGAGAGATAAAGAAGAATAAGTCTCAATTATTTAATTATCCATTCCTCACACTTATTATTTAATATATATATATAGACACACATTCTAGTTTACTATATATAAATTATAATTATTCTAAGATATCTTTCTAACAACAACGGGCATAAATATTAAATAGAAGTACCGATTTTAGGACAACTTTTTTAATAACTTACCCTCTTGTCTTTGTGCCTATAGTGGGCCTGGTATTTCCATCAATTGTGATGGCTTTTTTGTCCCTCCATGTTCAACAAAGCAAGACTTCTTTGAGATTTTTTTTTTTTTGAATGCTAAGACTTCTTTGAGAGTTAAAAGGGAAGAGAATGGAAAGATAAAAAGATTCCTCATGTTATGGAATAATTTACAATTGGACTGCTACCTTGTTGACTCTCTATCTCACAATCCTTAAATTTGTTTATTTTCTAATCACCTATTTGTCAAATTTACTTTAGGGTCCAATCAGCACCAACTAGTACAGAACGTAACATTTTGTCTCACGGGCAACATTTTCCTCCATCTCTTGCTCCTTTTCTATGGAAGTAAATATAGATCGAGTAGTGATTAGTACTAGTACATAGGGCAGTAAAGAGTTGGTGGACAAATCATTCGAAAAACAAGATAAAACAGCTAGAGGGACACTCCGTCACCAGAATTTGCATCAGAGGAGAGCATGTTTGAAGAAAACTCAATCAATCGTTACCTGTAATTCCCTTCAATAGAGTACTAAGATGCAACAGTTGAACACCAGTGCTAGCATCCGACTTAATGATGAGCTTTCGATAAATAATTCAATCCCTTAGCTCATGGTAGAGCGTTGGGAAGTGCCTAGAATGCCAAAACACCATCGTCGTCCCTATCATTTGCTAAACTCGGAGACCCATCTGTGGCGAGAGTCTCCGATCATTCCCTCCACACTTGCATGTCCGGATCGTCTTTGCCGGATCCGGGCAAGATATAGCTTGAACCTCCCAAAGAGGGGTTCGACCCATTGATTTTGAGGAGGAGCTAGCCTGCTTCATGTTGAGGGATGCGAGGGGCGAGCCGTCCCGCTATAGAAGCTGCAACGTCGGTGGAAATGGGAGTGCTTTTGCAGTCCCATCGTGAGACGCTTCGTTGTTCATGTCACACGCCATAGGGCCCAGATGGCAAACAATTTTACGCTCTTTGGGGGCCTTGACTGATAAATTACAAGCTTACGGATATTAATAACATGTAAACTAAACTAAAATTCAAATATGGTTTTAAAAGGATTTTGAGCTCGGTCTATGGGCCAACCATTGGACACCCAAATTTTTAAACCAACGGACACGAGTGACACGATACTCATTACAGGACTTCAAGTAATACAGATCAAATTCGTTCGAGTTATCATGTTAAAGGATCTCCATACTATAATCTTTCAAGAAATTAACCTTAGTCCATTAATTATTTAGGGATGCTAAAATTGTACACTTCTTAAGTTTTTCATGTCGTATTTAAACCCATCATTTTGCAATGTTTTGGACCTCTTTTGTCTACCTGTGAATTCCATCAAACTCTCATTTTGGAACGGATTTCAACAAGGCATGATAACTCAGTATGCCAGGCCAACCATATCTGTTACCGGTGCAACAACAAATGCCCAAAATAGAGAGAGGGATGAACAATGTTGCCAGTATCTATATAAACCATCATTTTTCTCCTAAGAGAAAGGCCTAAAGCTGCATTGGCCTCCTCAGGATGCTATTGATGCTCACGATCATTCCTAAAGCCGCACCTTTGGCCTAAAGCTGTATAGTCGCTCCTATTTTCAGTCTATTTGATTATTCAAAAACATTGGAGATACATCACCAAAGTAAATTCATTAGACAACGACCTTCTTAAAGGTGCGCAAGAACATTAGCTATCATGCATTTACGCGCTTTGCACAAGGCTTCCAAAGGCTCTCTCTTGGGCATTGTGAGTCCCGTCCCCTCAGACAAGTCCACCAATTCTTCGCCAACTCGTTCCCATTCGAAGCACTGAATAAGCGCTGCCGGGGGCCAAGCTCACCACTCTATTGGCAAGGCCAGCACCGGACAACTTCTCCTCCCCATGCCAAACGGCAATAGTCGGTAGGCATGATCACCTTCCAATCCATCGTACCTCTCCGGTTTAAAATTTGTGGGATCGTCCCACACTTTTGGGTCTCTCCGAATTGCCCATGCATTAACCGGGATCATGGTGCCTCGGGGCACGTCAAACCCACCAATCGTGCAATCCTCAGCAGACTCATGAGGCACTAGGAGTGGCGCCGGTGGAAACAATCGGAGCGCCTCATTGATGATATTATGAAGGCAAGGCAGCTTGTGGGTGTCGGCTTCATCAACTAGACGGTCTCGGCCAACAATGTCGTCTAGTTCTACTTGAGCTTTTTTCATGACGTCCAGGTGGTTGAGCAAGAGGGACATGGCCCATTCTATTGTCACCGCAGATGTGTCTGTACCCGCACCTATTATTGACTGCCGAAAATTGTGTTTAAGAAATTAAGGATATACTCAGTTCTTTCAAAAATAGATGAAACTAGCTTTCAAAATCGAAGAACAATCATGTTAAGATGTGAAGAGGCAAATGTAAAAGGAATAGATTCAGTTTAAGTAAAGTGCAAACTCTATCTGTTTCATGCATCATCTAGACATAGAAGTGTTTCAAATTCCAATTTCTATTAATTCGAGCTAATGTCAACCTCTGCCAGAGGATGGCGTGGAAAAGATCTTGCCTCCTTGCCACCATTATAAAACGAAATTTGCCTCCGAACGGCATGACTTTTCACCGTGTCAATTTTCCACCGCAGCTTGTCGATGATGGCAAGTTATTTTAGACAACATACTTTTCTATGGTTCGAACAGCTTGAATCCATCGAAGTTGCAAAAACATGCGTAAGTTCAAGGAAAAGAAAATGAGGATCCCAGTTAAGCCATTTACTGCACACACGACTAAAGATCCATGGACTTGACTAATTGACATTTTTACGAGCTCTTTCTTTCTGACCTATCTCCTCTTTCATCTTTTCAATGAACAACAATCTAGATAGCAGCTACCATTCAAGAAAGAAAAAATCAGGTATGATCCCGATTCACATGAATCATTAGATGTGAACGCAACTCACATCCACAGTTGGATGAGATGAACCCCAGATGAGGCCCATGTGATTTAGCATAAGCATTGGGTTCACATCGATTCGAATCATAATTTAAAGGGTAAGAAACAAGACCCTATTACTCAAAATAAAAAAGAAAAATAAGACCTTTCAGAGCATATACAATACTGAAGGACACTATGACTAATACATGAAACCGGTTTCGAACTCTATCAAGCAAAGTCAAGTATATTTAAATTAACATCAATTGTCAGATTTGTGGTATCCAAACAAAACAAGTCATTGCTAACAATCCTAATTCATATAGATACATGTATACTTTGATTCTAATCCGTCATCCAGGTGTAAGGATTAAAGAAAGATCTTTGCTTGGGAATGAGTCAAAGTTTTGTTCACTTCATGGTATACCCATGAAAAACTAAAATTTGCTTGCCTCTCATTTTTTAATGATTAAATGACAGTTTTTAATTTATTATGAGAATAACAATCTATTCTAAATCACAAATAATCAAATCACAAATAATTACAAAACTTGTTGTAGGATCCATTTTTTCAAAAATTTGTTACTCACAATAAACGGTTATTCTCACAAGCTCAATGACTGTTATGCTAGCAAAATATTTTTATATAATCAACACGTCATTTTTAATTATATTAAATTTTTGTAATCCTATATATTAAGTAAATTTATTTATTAAATGAAGGGTATGAGTTAGATTCAACCGAATCCAATAATTAAGAAACATGGCACTCTGTATGCATAAATCAAGTGAATAGAACATGTACATTGATCTGGCCTTTGATGATGTCGTCCGAGTAGCCCTCCGAGAGCATCGTCTCGATCATTGTCTTGCTCTCCTCCTCTCGGCTGCCGTCGGCATCGCTTCTCT
Organism: Eucalyptus grandis; assembly: GCF_016545825.1. Classification (NCBI taxonomy): domain Eukaryota; kingdom Viridiplantae; phylum Streptophyta; class Magnoliopsida; order Myrtales; family Myrtaceae; genus Eucalyptus; species Eucalyptus grandis. The sequence goes on along the minus strand of NC_052617.1, from coordinate 2,432,225 downwards.
TCCTTCTCGACCTGTGTTCGTCTATCATCCCCTGCAAGATCACATCGGACCTGTTGGCCGCGTCCACCATCCTCCGCTCTCTACCCTTGAAGTCCACCACCTTCCTCAGCACCGGCAAGAAATCGCCCGGGTCCGTTCCGCTCAGCTCGAATTCCTCCTTTATCAGCTCCCTGTACTCCCTCGCCACCTCGGCGTCGCCAGCGTCGACGGCGGCCCCAGAGTAGCGCTTCCCAGAGATCATCCTCATGATGATGTTGAAGGACATCTCCTGCAGCCTCGAACTCATCTCCACCCTCGCAAAACCGCCGCCCTGGGAAGAGGAGGCCGCCTCGTAGAGGCTCCTCATGAGGTGCCTGACCTCCTCCTGCCGGATGGCGAGGGAGCCGGTGAGGCGGTGCGGCGAAAGGATCTCCACGGCCGTGAGGCGGCGGAGGTTGCGCCAGTGGGGGCCGTAGGGGGCGGTGCCGATGTTGGTGTTGCCGTAGGCCATGATCTCGCCCGCGAGCGTGCGGGGCGGTTGGCGAGGGCGATGTCGTTCCTGGTGAAGCACTCCTCGGCCGCGGACGGAGGATATGACGACCGCGGGCCGAGAGCCTAAGGACAGGGAGAGGACAGGGCCATAGCGGTCGGAGAGGGACTGAAGGGTGCGGTGGACAGGCTCTTTTATGAGGTGGAGGTGGCCGATGATGGGGAGTGAAGGCGGGGCCGGCGGGAGATTTCTCTTGCTGCTTCTCTGCAATTTGAAAAGGTAGAGAAGGAAGAGGAGGGAGGTCGCCGAGAGGATGTACACCCACGTGTCTTCCATGGACAACATCTGTTGGAGGCCGCCTTGTGGAGAGAGAGAGAGAGAGAGATGGAATGGGTACAGAGACGCAAGGTGTTGCAGATCTTAATAGGGTACGTCGGGTCAAGCTTTTCACACTTCAGACCATTTCTGAGGATTAACTATTAAGTAATGATGCGCATCATCAAAATTATATACATAAACGTATGTAAAAAATCTATAGATTATGAGGGTTGGTTAAGATCCAAACTTCAATGTCGTGTCCCAGAAACATTATGTACCAAAATAAAAAAGAATTCTAACCTTAACTCCGAGCCAAAATGCGATATGATTTTATTTCTTCTTTCATTTGATCTAGTAGATCAACTTTAATGTTCAACAAAATTGTTTCGCATTATTCAATATATGAATTCCCTTGAGGGGTCTAATTGAAAATTCCAAACAGTGCCCCTTCTGCTTTTGCTTGTCTAAAAAGAAAGTGATCATGTATGGACATACGATACTAGAAAAAAAATAAACAAATGAGAAACCCTTCTGCTTTTGCTTGTCCAAAAAGAAAGTGATCACGTGTGGACGCAACTGCCGTCTGGGTCCACGACATATTGACCTGCGCTTAATGGCGGCGGGTGTCGTACACCACATGACTTAATCAACCGCGCTGAAAACAAAATATATACGAATCGTTCGTTTAGTGCGGTTTCCCAGGCCACTCATGATGAGAAAAAAGAAGCTGAAATCGAAAAATTACGGTCAAAGATAATGTCCTGTTGCTTCGTGGCAGTCGATCGTGGAAAGAAGAATGTGAACACGGGAGCCGCCGGATCGGACCGAGGACCCTTCCTCTGTCTGCCCAGGCCTGAAGGTCGAAACGCACCAACTTAATAAAAAAGCGCAGGATTGCATAGATTCTCTGTTCAAAACTAGATGCACCTAGTGTGCACCCTCATCACATTCATCATACGAGCAGAGATCGAGAACATGTCCCGTAAGTTTCGTACCGTCAAGTGTCATGACTCGTTTCATCGGAAATAGAAAACGAAAAGTCATAATTTGATTAGGCGATTTGGTCCGATATGGAAAACGCTAATAGAAATTCTATAGGCACCCACCAGCGTGCGCATAAAATCAGGGAAAAAGGAAAAGATTCTGGTATGGGTGGAGTTGTTTTCTGGAAGAGCAAAAGAGATGAGCACAGAAAACTGATATCTCCACAGGTTCATCTTTGTGGCTAGCAATCAATTGGGAGCATTCGTTGGGTTCAGGTGGGCAAAAATTTGGCCGTGAAACCTTTGACGTTTTCTGCTTTTGTGTTTGGCTCCCGCTACCATCAAACCCCGTGGCTGATATTGGAGCTGAGCGGTGATTGTTTCTCGGGCGCTGTCGTTCAATAATTGGCTACCCTAATTCCAAGAAATGCTTTCGACCAAAAAAAAAATTCTTTGCCGCTAGTTAGACCTCACGAATACAAATATGACGCTTTGATCATAGTCAATATGTCGTTCGTCGTATCTAAAATGTTTGATTGTTGACGGAATCCCTTCATGAGAAATTTCTACTCGAACTTTAAAAGGTCAGAAGTGCCAAGACTTATATTATACTGTTTAAATTATGCCATTAAAAAAATTTCAGACTAAGTTTTCCAATGACATGCCATCCACTTTTTTGGAGGTCAGTAGAATATTTTGTTAATTATATGAGTTTGGGCCAAATCTATAAGTGAAGAAGAAGATTATTAAATTAATGTCCTGGTTTGAATTCGAATAATAATTTGTTAAATCGAATTTGTCGATAAAATTTTTCTTTTAAAGATTGGATGTAACAGTTTTCTTTCTTGGACTTTTTCTAAAGACGTGCAAAGCAAGACAAAAGAAGAAATAAGATATAAAAGAAAAGGAAGTTTTTCTTCTCCTCCTTTGCAGCTACGATTTCCCTTGCAAAAGGAAATAGACCGTGGGGCCTAGAGTCAAAGTTGTTGACTCTGGGCACACCTATAATAATAAATTAGGAATTCCCCTTTGGCGTGAAGCTGCTGCAGCCTTACAAGAGGAGAAAATATTGGGTACGTCTTATGTAGCCAGCGTGGCAAACAAGAAGGCGGTCGCAGCGCGACACGTGTCTCCGTGGGACCCACGTTCTGAAGAGAAAAATAGGCGCCAATTTAAAAAAATTTCAGTCGTGGCTTTCTTTCTTCACGCCTCTCTCTCTGCCCATTGCTCTCTGTGTCCGACGAACTCCCTCTCTCTCTCCACCCTCTCTCTTTCCGACCGGCGAACCACCGCGAGCGACCGGCGAACCAGGAGGATACCGGCGAGACGACCGCGAGCAACCGACCGGCGACCTCCCTCTTTCCGACCGACCGGCGTGCGACCTCCCTCTCTCTCTCTGCCCTCCCTCTTTCCGACCGGCGAACCACCGCGAGCAATCGACGAACCAGGAGGATACCGGCGAGACGACCGCGAGCAACCGACCGGCGTGCGACCTCCCCCTCTCTCTCGGCCCTCTCGAGTTTGAGTTCGCGGATAAACTGTCTACTGATTTGTTATTTTCTCTGCAACATTCTTTCGAGCGAACGCTCCCAAAATCCAGGCACTTTCTCAGTTTTTGTTAAGCTCTACAAGCAACATTCTTTCAGCGAGTGAACACTCCCAAAATTCCGACACTTTCTCAGTTCTTGTCAAACTCTACAAAAGAAAAGAAAAATTATGTCCACGCAAAAGAGAGCTTCGGATTCCACTTTTTTTGGGTGAACCAAGTGGATCGAAGAGGCCATGCTTGGATCAAAACATGTAGGCTCACTCTTTCCGTCTTAATGTTTCAATGCTTGATTAATTGTTTGATGATCGTGCTGGTTTCAGCTTTGCTCGAGCTCTTGAGTTGAAGATGCGAAGCCTGAAGTTCTTTTTTTTTTTGGTCAGATCGAAGCCTGCGTTGAAGTATAGCATTTTGTTAGCATTTGTTTGTGGGGTTGTGCTGCAGCTTTAATGTGAAAACTTACATATATCAAATGTTGTCGTCTTAAATCTGCCATGCTATTTCGCATTACGCCAATTGCAGGACTTTCTCCTTATTGGAATTGAACCCTGTTAGATTTTTTTACCTAGCAAGTGATCTGTTATCATTCCCTATGCTCTCCTGCTTGCTAAATTATCCTATCTTGCCTTTTTTTGTTCTTTCTTCTGCTGATCTCCACACAGTCAAGAATGGAAAGGGTCTGAGAGGGGTTTCGTGCCAAGTAGTTGTTTTATGTTGGAGGATGGCCAGAGAGAGGTAATACAAGTAAAGTAGCCTACTTGGACATACAAATACTGTTGTCATTGTATATCGATTGCTGATCTCTTCGATTAGAAGTCCAGTCAGTTTCTGGATAGAAATCCGCACGAGTAACTTGCTGCAAGATATATAGAGAACTATCGTTTGAGTGGTAAAAATGACCTGTTGACAATTCTGGGGTTTTCCTCTGAAATTTTTTTGCTGAGAACATGATTTAGGCTTTTCATGTTGTTATGGAGAGTATGGATCAAAAGAAGATACAAAATTTCAAAGAAGTGCCCTGGACATAATTATCTGCTTGAATCCTGGAATATGTGGTCGATGACAGTTTGCACGTAGTAGGACAAAAAGATATCTGTGATGTGAAACTAGAATGTGATGGATACATGACAGATGATTTTTGCTTATGTTCTTCTATTGCTCTTTGCTGGACAGATCAGAAAAGTGGTGGAGCTTCTTATATCTCGCTGGGCTAACAATCTTCAAAGGTGAATATAGTTCAATTGGTTTGTTGGCAGTATCTTATATGCATCAAGTGATTCCTCTAGTAGAATTGTGATCCATATTGTCTCTCCAACTAAAAAAATCATCAAGTATCATGTGCCATCAATCCATGATTCTCTTTGGCAAAGTGTCATACCTGCGCATAGCTTTTTTTTTTTTCCTCTTTTTATCGCTGAAAGTGGTGCATTTAGAGATAGCTGCTGATTGACTTTACTTGCTTCTGCTATCTATGAACTGGATTAATATGTATTCCAGCTTTACGTTGACTTTTCTATGTCGCGTTAGGTCAAGGGAATGCATCTGATTAGTCTGGTAATTGATTCTGACATTCATATGCACTAGTACCTAAAGTGTTACGAATGGATATTTGTCTATTTGTTATGAATAAGTCCACAAGACAGCAGTTGTTCACGGTGTCAATTTCCATGGTGTAGCTAAGTGGAGAATATGGAGAGTGCTCTCAAAGCAATGCAGCAACGGATAAGCTCATTGGAGAATGGTTTTCGGAAACTGGTAAGATGAATAGAGTTTATAAAATTTCCACGTGTCGTTGACTGTTTGAACTGCATTCATTGAGCACAAACTTTACACAATATCTTTTTTTATTAAGTAAGTCTTCATTTTATTGGACAACCCGTGGAAAAAAAAAAAACAAGGGAGGTCACATCCCGTACAAGTCCATTGCAGCATACTGTCCCACATATACAGCTGGATCATGGTGCCAAACCTTCCTGTATTTGTGAAATTTTCGATAGGATTAGTCTGCTATCCCTAAATTAACATTTATCTGTTGAGCAATGACCCTTCTACTCGGCACTGTCGATCACTAAGGGGAACTTTTGTCCCTGCTCGATGTAAAGGATGGGAGATCCTTTGAGCAATCTATCATAATAGGAAAGCTTGATAACTTGAGAATAATTCATCAGGTTGACTTTCAATCTGATGACCCCACGCACTGAATGACAACATGACATAATAGTCTTCCACATCTACACTACCAGTAGCAACAGCAAAATACTACCCAGAAAAACAAGATGCAAACTCAAATACCATGCCACCGGATTACAGCAAAGCTAGCCAACAAGAACTCACCAATTTCTCCACAAACACTTAACACCAGCAGTAAGAGTCTTGTTTCCAAAATCTGCTTTAAGAATACACACTTAAAAAGCAAGTACATTTGAGATTCTTCATGTTTTCCACATAGCACACAGGTGCTATCAATGTTAGACCAAGTTTTCACCCTGTCCAATGTGTGCAACCAACCTATTATATTGGTTCTTTGGAAACGGTGACTTGTCAGATTAAGAAAGCGGTGAATATGGGAAATCCCATAAATGTGAAGCAAATTGAGATGTAGAAGAAATTTACTGAACTACAAGTTTGGTTCATTGACTCATTTTTCTTCGTTAGAAATGCATTCAAATAGCAGGTAACAGAATAATCTCTTTATGAGAGGAATGGTTAGAATAGCAGTTGGGACATCCCTTTCAAGCTATTGGTGATTGGATCTGAGCTGCCTCGTTCTTCTTTATCTTCAATGAAAGATGGAAAAATGAAGAATATATTCTAGGATCAACATCAAAATATTTAGGCCTAATGTGGGAAAGTCCTAACTATGATATCACAGATGTGGATCAAACCATTTCTAGTTCTTCAAATAGTATCTTCTTGTTTGGAGCTTGCACATGCGATCTTGGAGAAGATAGTGCTTGAAAGTAATTTGATCAAGAGGAATGCTGGATTACAACTTGTGTAGTATAGCTGTTATTGTAATTTTAGCCTCGTGTTAATAGTATATTGGTTCTTTGGAAACGAGGTTGCAAAATCTCAATGTTTTGTCCTTATGCTAGGAGGGTTAATACCTTTTCTTGTTCAGTGACCTAGAGTTCAAGCCTGTTGGAATGTTGGAAGCGAAACTTGTCCAAGCAATTTCGATTAACTAAAGGGTTTATTTGCCAGCATTCTTATTCTAAATTTCGTGCTGCATGTGTCATATTGCAGGTGAAGGAAAAGATCTAAAATTGGTGGACACCCCTGTTTCTAGTCGTGTTAAAAGAGCTGCTGAGGGAAGTCGATGACTTCTCATATGATGTGGACAGGCTTTAAGAGTTACGGACTTATTAATGTGCAACAAGAAGAATCTTATGGTGATATATCGTTGAAGTTGACTCCTACATTTTCAGAGGCACAAATTTGGTTTCACTTATAAATGAGGTCTTGGACCAAGCGAAAATTGAATCTGGTAAGATTGAGATTGAGGCTGTGCAGTTTGATCTAAGGGCCATATTGGATGATGTCTTGTCCCTCTTCTCGGGGAAATCTCAAGAAAAAGGAGTGGAGGTATTGACTGCCTTTGTTACATGGTGCTGCTAATTCACCTGAGTCATTATCTAATAATTTCCACCCGTTCAAATCTGCAGCTAGCAGTTCACATTTCTGAAAATGTTCCGCAGAAGTTGATTGGTGATCCGGGGGAGATTTCGGCAGATCATCACAAATCTTATGGGGAACTCAGTTACAGTAAGCTATTTAAGAGTGGTTCACACATTTTCTGAGAACTTTGTTTTTGAATCTCAAGTCGCCATTATAATTCTTGATCTTCCTTCATGGAAGGAAAATTGTACTTGTTATCATCTTGGTATATAAGAATATCGCCAATGACCTGATCATTCAGGAGGTCACATGCATTGGCTCCTACGTTACAATATTTACAATCTATCCCGCATCCATGTAATCTGATTTGTCAGTATCTATTATGGTTTTCCCTACCTGATGTTCCTGTCGATTGTCATTAAGGTTTGTTCATGACTGCTAGACTATTGCCTTCAATCTGTTATCCTCTGGTGTGAATATTTATTTGACTTGTAAAGTAGTGTGCTGCTAGTTGTGGGCTTAAGTTTTGCTTTGTTGGGCTTCTTGGAAATTAATCAAATAAACATTTTGTGTTATATGGTCATGAGATCTTTTATTCCTCATAAGCTCTACGCATGGCGTGACTTCATTCCACTTTTCTTGGCTTTTCTGGGTTGTTGAGGGAAGGATGATGTTCATCTCGAATGTGATTTTTCTGGCAAATGAGTGCCAAAACTCTTTTGTTACTTCTTAGACTGTGCTTTCTAGTCTTTCTTCAGTTGCACTTCTGAGCTGCGTGTGTTTCTTATTCTAGCGACAGCTCATGCGACTCTTGGGCTAACTTTATTCGTGCATTTTATTATGTTTTTGAGAAGTTCTCTGCATATGCATATATGATATTCAGCATATCGATATAAAACTGAGATGGTATTCATGACATTTCGGTTTTTAATCTTTATTATAGGCTTTGTAGATTGAATATCCAGTATGACAGCTTCTCTCTTTTCTCTACTGGAAAATATGTCTGCATTCTGTAGTGATGCTCTCTTTCATATAGTTGGCAGTAGACAATCTTATCATATGAATTTTCATTTGGTCATCTCTTTGGAGCTTTGCCGTCATTGCGCATCTATTCATGATGTGCTATGTGGTAGGCATGCAGTTTGAAGAGATCTACTATTAGGAACTTGACATTTAACTATGGCCAAGATTTCTCTTGGTTCCTTGTATCCTTGTTGCCAGGTTTAATCTCTCCAGCTTCTACAATCTTTCAATTATCAATTGAATTTTTGGTCCTGTGTATTGCAGCTATTTGCTTATAATACAGTCAACAAACAGTTGTCGCATAAGCCTGGGGAACAGCCAAAGCTTCCCCTTCCTGCCTCCTTAGTTGCAGGTGCCTGTGCTGGTGTGAGCTCAACAATATGCACATATCCTCTTGAGTTGGTCAAAACTCAACTCACAGTCCAGGTATAGTGCTGCATGCTAAAACAATATGATTGAATCTTGTCATTGTTAACACGAGCCTTCCATATTGCAGAGGGGAGTTTACGATGGTATGTTTGATGCGTTCTTGAAAATAGTGAGGGATGAGGGACCCGCAGAATTATATAGAGGCCTCACCCCCAGTCTTATCGGAGTTATTCCGTATGCTGCCACCAACTATTTTGCTTACGACACGTTGAGAAAGGCATATCGTAAGTTTTTTTAAGGAAGAGAAGATTGGGAACATCGAGACCCTTCTCATCGGATCATTAGCTGGCGCTATTTCGAGTGGTGCAACTTTCCCCTTGGAGGTAGCTCGGAAGCATAAGCAAGTGGGAGCAGTCAGCGGTAGGCAGGTGTACAAAAACGTGGTTCATGCTCTTGCGAGCATACTTGAGCATGAAGGGGTTGGAGGTCTATATAGAGGTTTAGGCCCTAGTTGCATGAAGTTGGTGCCTGCTGCTGGGATATCCTTCATGTGCTACGAAGCGTGCAAGAGGATTCTGGTTGAGGATGATAAAGAGGCGTAATCACATATTTGACAAGAAGAAATGCGAGGTCTTTTGCTATGGGTCATCTACAGAAAGAGTGGATAAACATGACTATTTTGTATACTGCGATTGAATGGTTTAGTTTATGTTTTGTTCTTTTGCTCATAGGATTTCTTCAGAATTCTTCAAGGAAGTTCTTGTTACCAAGGTTGGTTCTACATGCACCCTCAAAGATATTTGAGGGGTTTACTTTTCTTTTGGAGTTCTGTGTGTTTCTAAAGAAGGTACTGGCATGTTTTGATAATGTGAGTACTGCGTTTCATGAGAAGATGAGTTGGTAAGAGTCGAACCAAGAAAGATGGCCAATTTGTCCAACAACATGCTAATTGAGACGCAATGTTTTTCACAGGAGCTACTTTGCGTGTGCATAAATCTCTTGGAGTACCTAACATAAGGAAAGCTTTTTTGTTTACTGGATTGTCGGTTTGAATGAATAACAGTTTCATGTTTGGAGTGTAATGTTTCAGTTTTAGGTTTGAGTACCTTCAGCTTTCTTTGACAGAACAAAGCTTAGTATTAAACGATCTCGTCCGATGTTGATTTTGTTTCTGATCCAAACTGTGGCTGGTTACCCTGCAAACCAAGCTCTCGCTGCCCTACTAATCTTGGCGAACCTGCGGCTCCAAGGGACTGCTACTTAGTTTGAAATCGAAAAGTGGCAATGATTCAACCTCGTTGAGTCTGAATTTGACGATATACAAAGAACACAACAGCATCACGTTTCAATTATCAGTAGTGTGAGAGAGAATTAATAGACGTGCGGGAAATGCTTTCCGTAGAGCCTTGCGTTGATGTAGCTGTTAGTCTTGATCCTCAATTTCATTTATTTGCATTTTTTTTTTTAAACCTTAAAAATGATGTAGCTGTTAGTCCTAGCTCTTCTGCATCGTTTGTACATTTAAAGTAATCTTCATTGACAAAAGACGGCTCAATTACGATTCTAGTTTCCATCTTTATTAGATATTCTCCTTATTATGCTATACTACCGATTTCATAAACTAAATATAGTTCTCTACGCTAGACTATCTAGAGCTACATGTAAGTAATTTCAGCGTAATTAGAGATTGTTTCCTCTTTTCTTTCGTATTTCTTCTTGTCAAATATGTGGTTACGCCTCTTCATCGTCCTCAACCATAATCCTCTTGCACGCTTCATAGCACATGAACATCAGGTAGGGAAAACCTTAATGACAAACGACACGAACATCAGGTAGGGAAAACCATAATAGATACATTAGCTATTTAGATTACATGGATGCGGGATAGATTGTAAATATTGTAACGTAGGAGCCAATCCATGTGACCTCCTGAATGATCAAGTCATTGGCAATATTTTTATATATCAAGATGATAACAAGTACAATTTTCCTTCCATGAAGGAAGATCAAGAATTATAATGGCGGCTTGAGATTCAAAAACAAAGTTCTCAGAAAATGTGTGAACCACTCTTAAATAGCTTACTGTAACTGAGTTCCCCATAAGATTTGTGATGATCTGCCGAAATCTCCCCCGGATCACCAATCAACTTCTGCGGAACATTTTCAGAAATGTGAACTGCTAGCTGCAGATTTGAACGGGTGGAAATTATTAGATAATGACTCAGGTGAATTAGCAGCACCATGTAACAAAGGCAGTCAATACCTCCACTCCTTTTTCTTGAGATTTCCCCGAGAAGAGGGACAAGACATCATCCAATATGGCCCTTAGATCAAACTGCACAGCCTCAATCTCAATCTTACCAGATTCAATTTTCGCTTGGTCCAAGACCTCATTTATAAGTGAAACCAAATTTGTGCCTCTGAAAATGTAGGAGTCAACTTCAACGATATATCACCATAAGATTCTTCTTGTTGCACATTAATAAGTCCGTAACTCTTAAAGCCTGTCCACATCATATGAGAAGTCATCGACTTCCCTCAGCAGCTCTTTTAACACGACTAGAAACAGGGGTGTCCACCAATTTTAGATCTTTTCCTTCACCTGCAATATGACACATGCAGCACGAAATTTAGAATAAGAATGCTGGCAAATAAACCCTTTAGTTAATCGAAATTGCTTGGACAAGTTTCGCTTCCAACATTCCAACAGGCTTGAACTCTAGGTCACTGAACAAGAAAAGGTATTAACCCTCCTAGCATAAGGACAAAACATTGAGATTTTGCAACCTCGTTTCCAAAGAACCAATATACTATTAACACGAGGCTAAAATTACAATAACAGCTATACTACACAAGTTGTAATCCAGCATTCCTCTTGATCAAATTACTTTCAAGCACTATCTTCTCCAAGATCGCATGTGCAAGCTCCAAACAAGAAGATACTATTTGAAGAACTAGAAATGGTTTGATCCACATCTGTGATATCATAGTTAGGACTTTCCCACATTAGGCCTAAATATTTTGATGTTGATCCTAGAATATATTCTTCATTTTTCCATCTTTCATTGAAGATAAAGAAGAACGAGGCAGCTCAGATCCAATCACCAATAGCTTGAAAGGGATGTCCCAACTGCTATTCTAACCATTCCTCTCATAAAGAGATTATTCTGTTACCTGCTATTTGAATGCATTTCTAACGAAGAAAAATGAGTCAATGAACCAAACTTGTAGTTCAGTAAATTTCTTCTACATCTCAATTTGCTTCACATTTATGGGATTTCCCATATTCACCGCTTTCTTAATCTGACAAGTCACCGTTTCCAAAGAACCAATATAATAGGTTGGTTGCACACATTGGACAGGGTGAAAACTTGGTCTAACATTGATAGCACCTGTGTGCTATGTGGAAAACATGAAGAATCTCAAATGTACTTGCTTTTTAAGTGTGTATTCTTAAAGCAGATTTTGGAAACAAGACTCTTACTGCTGGTGTTAAGTGTTTGTGGAGAAATTGGTGAGTTCTTGTTGGCTAGCTTTGCTGTAATCCGGTGGCATGGTATTTGAGTTTGCATCTTGTTTTTCTGGGTAGTATTTTGCTGTTGCTACTGGTAGTGTAGATGTGGAAGACTATTATGTCATGTTGTCATTCAGTGTGGGGTCATCAGATTGAAAGTCAACCTGATGAATTATTCTCAAGTTATCAAGCTTTCCTATTATGATAGATTGCTCAAAGGATCTCCCATCCTTTACATCGAGCAGGGACAAAAGTTCCCCTTAGTGATCGACAGTGCCGAGTAGAAGGGTCATTGCTCAACAGATAAATGTTAATTTAGGGATAGCAGACTAATCCTATCGAAAATTTCACAAATACAGGAAGGTTTGGCACCATGATCCAGCTGTATATGTGGGACAGTATGCTGCAATGGACTTGTACGGGATGTGACCTCCTTTTTTTTTTTTTTTTTTTTTCCACGGGTTGTCCAATAAAATGAAGACTTACTTAATAAAAAAGATATTGTGTAAAGTTTGTGCTCAATGAATGCAGTTCAAACAGTCAACGACACGTGGAAATTTTATAAACTCTATTCATCTTACCAGTTTCCGAAACCATTCTCCAATGAGCTTATCCGTTGCTGCATTGCTTTGAGAGCACTCTCCATATTCTCCACTTAGCTACACCATGGAAATTGACACCGTGAACAACTGCTGTCTTGTGGACTTATTCATAACAAATAGACAAATATCCATTCGTAACACTTTAGGTACTAGTGCATATGAATGTCAGAATCAATTACCAGACTAATCAGATGCATTCCCTTGACCTAACGCGACATAGAAAAGTCAACGTAAAGCTGGAATACATATTAATCCAGTTCATAGATAGCAGAAGCAAGTAAAGTCAATCAGCAGCTATCTCTAAATGCACCACTTTCAGCGATAAAAAGAGGAAAAAAAAACAGCTATGCGCAGGTATGACACTTTGCCAAAGAGAATCATGGATTGATGGCACATGATACTTGATGATTTTTTTAGTTGGAGAGACAATATGGATCACAATTCTACTAGAGGAATCACTTGATGCATATAAGATACTGCCAACAAACCAATTGAACTATATTCACCTTTGAAGATTGTTAGCCCAGCGAGATATAAGAAGCTCCACCACTTTTCTGATCTGTCCAGCAAAGAGCAATAGAAGAACATAAGCAAAAATCATCTGTCATGTATCCATCACATTCTAGTTTCACATCACAGATATCTTTTTGTCCTACTACGTGCAAACTGTCATCGACCACATATTCCAGGATTCAAGCAGATAATTATGTCCAGGGCACTTCTTTGAAATTTTGTATCTTCTTTTGATCCATACTCTCCATAACAACATGAAAAGCCTAAATCATGTTCTCAGCAAAAAAATTTCAGAGGAAAACCCCAGAATTGTCAACAGGTCATTTTTACCACTCAAACGATAGTTCTCTATATATCTTGCAGCAAGTTACTCGTGCGGATTTCTATCCAGAAACTGACTGGACTTCTAATCGAAGAGATCAGCAATCGATATACAATGACAACAGTATTTGTATGTCCAAGTAGGCTACTTTACTTGTATTACCTCTCTGGCCATCCTCCAACATAAAACAACTACTTGGCACGAAACCCCTCTCAGACCCTTTCCATTCTTGACTGTGTGGAGATCAGCAGAAGAAAGAACAAAAAAAGGCAAGATAGGATAATTTAGCAAGCAGGAGAGCATAGGGAATGATAACAGATCACTTGCTAGGTAAAAAAATCTAACAGGGTTCAATTCCAATAAGGAGAAAGTCCTGCAATTGGCGTAATGCGAAATAGCATGGCAGATTTAAGACGACAACATTTGATATATGTAAGTTTTCACATTAAAGCTGCAGCACAACCCCACAAACAAATGCTAACAAAATGCTATACTTCAACGCAGGCTTCGATCTGACCAAAAAAAAGAACTTCAGGCTTCGCATCTTCAACTCAAGAGCTCGAGCAAAGCTGAAACCAGCACGATCATCAAACAATTAATCAAGCATTGAAACATTAAGACGGAAAGAGTGAGCCTACATGTTTTGATCCAAGCATGGCCTCTTGGATCCACTTGGTTCACCCAAAAAAGTGGAATCCGAAGCTCTCTTTTGGCGTGGACATAATTTTTCTTTTCTTTTGTAGAGTTTGACAAGAACTGAGAAAGTGTCGGAATTTTGGGAGTGTTCACTCGCTGAAAGAATGTTGCTTGTAGAGCTTAACAAAAACTGAGAAAGTGCCTGGATTTTGGGAGCGTTCGCTCGAAAGAATGTTGCAGAGAAAATAACAAATCAGTAGACAGTTTATCCGCGAACTCAAACTCGAGAGGGCCGAGAGAGAGGGGAGGTCGCACGCCGGTCGGTTGCTCGCGGTCGTCTCGCCGGTATCCTCCTGGTTCGTCGATTGCTCGCGGTGGTTCGCCGGTCGGAAAGAGGGAGGCAGAGAGAGAGAGGGAGGTCGCACGCCGGTCGGTCGGAAAGAGGGAGGTCGCCGGTCGGTTGCTCGCGGTCGTCTCGCCGGTATCCTCCTGGTTCGCCGGTCGCTCGCGGTGGTTCGCCGGTCGGAAAGAGAGGGTGGAGAGAGAGAGGGAGTTCGTCGGACACAGAGAGCAATGGGCAGAGAGAGAGGCGTGAAGAAAGAAAGCCACGACTGAAATTTTTTTAAATTGGCGCCTATTTTTCTCTTCAGAACGTGGGTCCCACGGAGACACGTGTCGCGCTGCGACCGCCTTCTTGTTTGCCACGCTGGCTACATAAGACGTACCCAATATTTTCTCTTACAAGAGTCACCAAAGTCCTTGCACGTAGAAGAAAGGAAGCAAATCTCTCTACACATGGAGCCAAAAGAGCTGGTGGGCCCAAGTCAAATATTTGACCTTTGGGCACACGAATTTCTTTTTTTTTTTTTTTGGTAGCCAGGAACCTCCGCACGCCGCTTCGCAGTGGAGTAAACCCCCTGGGGCGCGGGCGCCCCCACCGCTGACCCCCAAACGCCGGTAAGTCACGCGTTATGCAATGAAGCATTGCGTCCACGAAGATTCGATCTCTCCCCCTCTGCATTGGGGTAACAGGCTCTGAACCAGCGCGGCCACCGCGGGCATGCATGAAGTGGCTTAAAAACCCTACGAAAGAGAAGAAGCCACAGGCGTCAAGTTGTAGAGAGCCGCAGGCGTTTTGTTTCAAACTTGAAAGCATGATAATTTTATGCTGTAAGTTGTTTATTTATAAATAATTTAAATTTTTTGTTAAATTTAGGTGTGGAAACACTCAGTATATAAATAATTAACAAAATAGTTATCACACGTATATTTCTATACTTCATATAGAGAGATAAAGAAGAATAAGTCTCAATTATTTAATTATCCATTCCTCACACTTATTATTTAATATATATATATATATATATATATATATATATACCCTAATTAACTATATATAAATTATAATTATTCTAAGATATCTTTCTAACAACAACGGCCATAAATATTAAATAGAAGTACCGATTTTAGGACAACTTTTTTTAACAACTTACCCTCTTGTCTTTGTGCCTATAGTGGGCCTGGTATTTCCATCAATTGTGATGGCTTTTTTGTCTCTCCATGTTCAACAAAGCAAGACTTCTTTGAGATTTTTTATTTTTTTTTTGAATGCTAAGACTTCTTTGAGAGTTAAAAGGGAAGACAATGGAAAGATAAAAAGATTCCTCATATTCTGGAATAATTTACAATTGGACTGCTACCTTGTTGACTCTCTATCTCACAATCCTTAAATTTGTTTATTTTCTAATCACCTATTTGTCAAATTTACTTTAGGGTCCAATCAGCACCAACTAGTACAGAACGTAACATTTTGTCTCACGGGCGACATTTTCCTCCATCTCTTGCTCCTTTTCTATGGAAGTAAATATAGATCGAGTAGTGATTAGTACATAGGGCAGTAAAGAGTTGGTGGACAAATCATTCGAAAAACAAGATAAAACAGCTAGAGAGACACTCCGTCACCAGAATTTGCATCAGAGGAGAGCATGTTTGAAGAAAACTCAATCAATCGTTACCTGTAATTCCCTTCAATAGAGTACTAAGATGCAAAGTTGAACACCAGTGCTAGCATCCGACTTAATGATGAGCTTTCGATAAATAATTCAATCCCTTAGCTCATGGTAGAGCGTTGGGAAGTGCCTAGAATGCCAAAACACCATCGTCGTCCCTATCATTTGCTAAACTCGGAGACCCATCTCGTGGCGAGAGTCTCCGATCATTCCCTCCACACTTGCATGTCCCAGATCGCCTTTGCCGGATCCGGCAGTATTATAGCTTGAACCTCCCAAAGAGGGGTCGACCCATTGATTTCGACGAGAGGAGGAGCTAGCCTGCTTCATGTTGAGGGATGCGAGGCGGCCGTCCCGCTATAGAAGCTGCAACGTCGGTGGAAATGGGAGTGCTTTTTGCAGTCCCATCGTGAGACGTTTGCGTTGTTCATGTCACACGCCATAGGGCCCGAGATGGCAAACAATTTTACGCTCTTTCAGGGGCCTTGACCGATAAATTACAAGCTTACGGATATTAATAACATGTAAACTAAACTAAAAAATTCAAATATGGTTTTAAAAGGATTTTGAGCTCGGTCTATGGGCCAACCATTGGACACCCAAATTTTTAAACCAACGGACACGAGTGAGACGATACTCATTACACGACTTCAAGTAATACAGATCAAATTCGTTTGAGTTATCATGTTAAAGGATCTCCATACTATAATCTTTCGAGAGATTAACCTTAGTCCATTAATTTTTTAAGGGATGCTAAAATTGTACACTTCTTAAGTTTTTCATGTCGTATTTAAACCCATCATTTTGCAATGTTTTGGACATCTTTTGTCTACCTGCGAATTCCATCAAACTCTCATTTTGGAACGGATTTCAACAAGGCATGATAACTCAGTATGCCAGGCCAACCATATCCGTTACCGGTGCAACAACAAATGCCCAAAATATAGAGAGAGGGATGAACAATGTTGCCAGTACCTATATAAACCATCATTTTTCTCCTAAGAGAAAGGCCTAAAGCTGCATTGGCCTCCTCAGGATGCTATTGATGCTCACGATCATTCCTAAAGCTACACTGGCCTATTTTCAGTCTATTTGATTATTCAAAAACATTGGAGATACATCACCAATGTAAATTCATTAGACAACGACCTTCTTAAAGGTGCGCAAGAACATTAGCTATCATGCATTCACGCGCTTTGCACAAGGCCTCCAATGGCTCTCTCTTTGGCATTGTGAGTCCCGTCCCCTCGGACAAGTCCACCAATTCTTCGCCAACTCGTTCCCATTCGAAGCACTGAATAAGCGCCGCCAGGACCAAGCTCACCACTCTATTGGCAAGGCCAGCACCAGGACAACTTCTCCTCCCCATCCCAAACGGCAATAGTCGGTAGGCATGATCACCTTCCAATCCCTCATACCTCTCCAGTTTAAAATTTGTGGGATCGTCCCACACTTTTGGGTCTCTTTGAATTGCCCACGCATTAACCAGGATCATGGTGCCTCGGGGCACGTCGAACCCGCCAATTGTGCAATCCTCAGCAGACTCATGAGGCACTAGGAGTGGCGCTGGTGGAAACAATCGAAGCGCCTCATTGATGATATTATGAAGGCAAGGCAGCTTGTGGGTGTCGGCTTCATCAACTAGACGGTCTCGGCCAACAATGTCGTCTAGTTCTACTTGAGCTTTTTTCATGACGTCCATGTGGTTGAGCAAGAGGGACATGGCCCATTCTATTGTCACCGCAGATGTGTCTGTACCCGCACTTATTATTGACTGCCGAAAATTGTGTTTAAGAAATTAAGGATATACTCAGTTCTTTCAAAAATAGATGAAACTAGCTTTCGAAATCGAAGAACAATCATGTTAAGACGTGAAGAGGCAAATGTAAAAGGAATAGATTCAGTTTAAGTAAAGTGCAAACTCTATCTGTTTCATGCATCATCTAGACATAGAAGTGTTTCAAATTCCAATTTCTATTAATTCGAGCTAATGTCAACCTCTGCCAGAGGATGGCGTGGAAAAGATCTTGCCTCCTTGCCACCATTTTAAAACGAAATTTGCCTCCGAACGGCATGACTTTTCACCATGTCAATTTTCCACCGCAGCTTGTCGATGATGGCAAGTTATTTTAGGCAACATACTTTTCTATGGTTCGAACAGCTTGAATCCATCGAAGTTGCAAAAACATGCGTAAGTTCAAGGAAAAGAAAATGAGGATCCCAGTTAAGCCATTTACTGCACACATGACTAAAGATCCATGGACTTGACTAATTGACATTTTTACGAGCTCTTTCCTTCTGACCTGTCTCCTCTTTCATCTTTTCAATGAACAACAATCTAGATAGCGGCTACCATTCAAGAAAGAAAAAATCAGGTATGATCCCGATTCACATGAATCATTAGATGTGAACGCAACCCACATCCACAATTGGATGAGATGAACCCCATATGAGGCCCATGTGATTTAGCATAAGCATTGGGTTTGCATCGATTCGAATCATATATTAAAGGGTAAGAAACAAGACCTTATTACTCAAAATAGAAAAGAAAAATAAGACCTTTCAGCGCATATACAATACAGAAGGACACAATGACTAATACATGAAACCAGTTTCGAACTCTATCAAGCAAAGTCAAGTATATTTAAATTAACATCAATTGTCAGATTTGTGGTATCCAAACAAAACAAGTCATTGCTAACGATCCTAATTCATATAGATACGTGTATACTTTGATTCTAATCCGTCATCCAGGTGCAAGGATTAAAGAAAAATATTTGCTTGGGAATGAGTCAAAGTTTTATTCACTTCATGGTATACCCATGAAAAACTAAAATTTGCTGGCCTCTCATTTTTTTTAATGATTACATGACAGTTTTTAATTTATTATGAGAATAACAATCTATTATAAATCACAAATAATTACAAATTGTTGTAGGATCCATTTTTTTTCAAAAATTTGTTACTCACAATAAACTGTTATTCTCAAAGACTCAATAACTGTTATGTTAGCAAAATCTTTTTATGTAATCAACATGTCATTTTTTAATTATATTAAATTTTTGTAATCCTATATATTAAGTAAATTTATTTATTAAATGAAGGGTATTAGTTAGATTCAACCGAATCTAATAATTAAAAAAAAATGGCACTCTGTATGCATAAATCAAGTGAATAGAACATGTACATTGATATGGCCTTTGATGATGTCGTCCGAGTAGCCCTCCGAGAGCATCGTCTCGATCATTGTCTTGCTCTCCTCCTCTCGACTGCCGTCGGCATCGCTTCTCTTCCTTCTCGACCTGTGCTCGTCTATCATCCCCTGCAAGATCACATCGAACCTGTTGGCCACGTCCACCATCCTCCGCTCTCTACCCTTGAAGTCCACCACCTTCCTCAGCACCGGCAAGAAATCGCCCGGGTCCGTTCCGCTCAGCTCGAATTCCTCCTTTATCAACTCCCTGTACTCCCTCGCCACCTCGGCGTCGCCAGCGTCGACGGCGGCCCCAGAGTAGCGCTTCCCAGAGATCATCCTCATGATGATGTTGAAGGACAGCTCCTGCAGCCTCGAACTCATCTCCACCCTCGCAAAACCACCGCCCTGGGAGGAGGAGGCCGCCTCGTAGAGGCTCCTCATGAGGTGCCTGACCTCCTCCTGCCGGATGGCGAGGGAGCCGGTGAGGCGGTGCGGCGAAAGGATCTCCACGGCCGTGAGGCGGCGGAGGTTGCGCCAGTGGGGGCCGTAGGGGGCGCTGCCGATGGTGGTGTTGCCGTATCCCATGATCTCGCCCGCGAGCGTGCGGGGGCGGTTGGCGAGGGCGATGTCGTTCCTGGTGAAGCACTCCTCGGCCGCGGACGGGGAGGATATGACGACCGCGGGCCGAGAGCCTAAGGAGAGGGAGAGGACAGGGCCATAGCGGTCGGAGAGGCACTGAAGGGTGCGGTGGATAGGCTCTTTTATGAGGTGGAGGTGGCCGATGATGGGAGTGAAGGCGGGGCCGGCGGAGATTTCTCTTGCTGCTTCTCTGCAATTTGAAAAGGTAGAGAAGGAAGAGGAGGGAGGTCGCCGAGAGGATGTACACCCACGTGTCTTCCATGGACAACATCTGTTGGAGGCCGCCTTGTGGAGAGAGAGAGAGAGAGAGAGAGAGAGATGGAATGGGTACAGAGACGCAAGGTGTTGCGGGTCTTGATTTTGGTATAGGCACCCACCAGCGTGCGCATAAAATCAGGGAAAAAAGGAAAAGATTCTGGTATGGGTGGAGTTGTTTTCTGGAAGAGCAAAAGAGATGAGCACAGAAAACTGATATCTCCACAGGTTCATCTTTGTGGCTAGCAATCAATTGGGTGCATTCGTTGGGTTCAAGTGGGGCATAAATTGGCCGTGAAACCTTTGACGTTTTCTGCTTTTGTGTTTGGGTCATAGTCTTATCACGGGAGCGAAAGGTATGGCTCCCGCTACCATCAAAACCCGTGGCTGATATTGAAGCTGAGCGTTGATTGTTTCTCGGGCGCTGTCGTTCAATAATTCGCTACCTAATTCCAAGAAAGAAGTGCCAAGGCTTATATTATACTGTTTAAATTATGCCATTAAAAAAAATTCAGACTAAGTTTTCCAATGACATGTCATCCGCTTTTTCGGAGGTCTGTAGAATATTTTGTCAATTATATGAGTTCGGGCCAAATCTGTAAGTGAAGAAGAAGATGCTGGCATAAGCGGCCTAGTCAGCGTAGGAGGCAACACGTGTCACCAAGGGCTAATGTGAGACTTTTAAAGATGTTAGAACTTTCAACCGTATTTCGAAGTCTTGATATAGGGACCTCTACTTTTGCATGTTTCCTCCGGCTAAGAATCGCACGGCCTTCCGTGCATGTTAAGAATGTGACTCGTCTCAGATCAAGAGATTCAAGTAGGAAAGAGGGCCAACTTGGATTTACATGGACACATGTATTCTACTTTAAATGGTTATGATCTAATTGCGAATGCAAATAAGAGTCAAGTGTGCTTTTACGAGGGAATTGAGACTCTTTTTGATGTGATAAATTGAGTTCAAGGTACAATGAGATTGTTTAATCATAATCTTTTGTATCCTTAATCGGTGCATAGAAAGTTTAATGTATGTGTACTCTCCAGGTTGCATGATCAAAATTGCTTGTATAAATTGATCTGCAACAATTTTTGTACTTATATGGGGGCTTTGAATATGGATGGATTGACTGGAGCGTGCTGCAGTTCACATGGTACGCTCATCACTGGATTTGTAAAAAAGAGCGCAAGCCTTCTTAGCCCTCGGCATGGAAACCTAGCAGTGAAAGAGACTTTGTTATGTCTAATCGAAGATGCTGAACTAAAGCATTTAATTGATCAGCGTATGGAGATGTTAACTGATACCACGATGATGGAGCTCTTACCAGGCGCAAACCAAAGTCCATGGGCTCTTTGAAACCTCACAAGGAATGCAAAAGCTCCTTAGCCTAGTTAAAAGGAGTCACAATAGCCCATTGTCCCCGATAAGCCAACCACCTAGTAGATTGGATTAAGAAAGCCCACCAAAAAGGAATCCTTCCTCATAATTGACTCATAATTGACTATGTAAGCCTCCCCAACTCCTTTAGGATATTTTATGTTTAGAAACTTTTTACTAGTAATGCACTTTGAAAGAAAAAAGTTATTTCCGACCTTAAAAAAAATTAAGATTAAGTCAAGCCAATCAGGTACAAGTGGGATTCGTTAGAACTTGGTCCGTTTCGAATCCGCCTATGATGGGCGGACCCAAAGCCGGCCCATAATATTCTAATGGTTCCCATGGGGGGAATGGATGCGGAAGTTCTTTATCTCAACTTTACGGGCACTCACAAGAGTGTCCATAAAATAAATTAAAGAAATCCTGATATAAATGAGTGGGCTTTTTCACTCCCATGCTTTGAGTCTCCGTTGATAAGGAGTAGTCTTCTTCTTCACATGTACGAATTTGAGGAAAAATTACTAAAAAATTATAAATATGTTGTGCGGATATTATTCAGTCTTAAACTTTTTGATTTGATCAATTTAATCCAAATTCTTCAATGACTTGCCAATATAATCTTTTTAGCCAAATTTGAACCAAGATTCATTGACATGGACATGGCCGTCCTACGTAAAATCTTAACCTTCAATCTTGGTGTATGCTTTCGAAGAAGCACGTATACAAGAATGAAGCTCAAGCTTAACACAAAGAGCTAAAATATCTATCGTTTTATATAATTATTAATCCCATAAAAGATTTTCTATGTATCAATCCTTTTGTATGCATAAAAAATAATTTATGCCCATGAAAATCCACTCAACTCAATTTGGTAACACCTCCTATTTCTAACGGGCGATTGCTGGTTTTGGAATATTGGGGGATATCATTATTGCCGAACCTAATGCTTAAATTGCATTCGCAAGTAAAAGAGTAATTGAACAAATATTGAATAAGATACTACCTAAAGGTTCATAAATGACCGAATCAAACCACATAATCCTTTAAAGGGTGTTTTGAGTGAGTTATATAAGTTTCACGTTTTTTTCCCTTTGAATTAAAATTCACTTATTAAGTCAAGTGAAGCCTTAAGTACACTCATTCTTTTTTCGTGTAGGAAGATAAAGAAGAATAAATCTTATATATTTAATTATTCATTTCTTGCACTTATTATATATATATATATTAATAACAATTACATGAATAACTATTAAATCGAGGTACCGATTCTATGACAATACTTGACAACTTACCCTCTATCTTCGTGCCTTTAATGGGCCTAATATTTCCGTCAATTGTAATAGCTTCTTTTATCTCTCAATGTTCAACAAAACAAGACTCCTTTGAGAATTAGAAGGGAAGAGAATAGAAAGATAAAAGGATTCCTCATATTTTGTACCAATTCTCACACTCACTCAAGAGTGTTTACATACTATTCACAACTAGTAGAGTGTACTAATATCTATTTCTCTATCTACAACAGTGCAAACCGTAGCATATGTAAGATAGCTAATGTCTTTGTCAACAACTTTTGATCAAAAATGGCCGGAATGATTACATTGATAAATTATCAAAAGACTTAAAACTAAATTAGCCAAATTAAAAAGTTTATGACTAAATCAGCATACACACAATAGGTTTATAACCTTTTTGGTAATTATCCCCAAATCCGAGAAGAGCAAAATAAAAGCACAACAAATTGATTTCTCCATAATTCAATCTTTGTAGCTAACAATCTATTGAGTGCGTGATTAGATCAAGTGGCATCATTAAAAGTACAACAAATTGATTTCTCCATAAATTAATCTTTGTGGCTAACAATCTATTGGGTGCGTTGTTAGATCAAGTGGCATTTCTCAGTTTCTCTAATGGGTAATCGATCATTAGTAATACGTGTGATTTTTTATTTCATTTTTTGTCAAGAATTGAAATATTTCATCACTAGGAAAGATAGTAGAGCCCAATATATGTGCTTTAGTACATAAGAGCTCCCAAAAGGGATAGGGAGGGGACAAAGCTCAATTCGGAGGTGAAGAGTCTCTCTAATAGACTTTAGCAACCCAATCCGTCATTAAATTGGCCTCTCTAAGACAATGGGTTATACGGATATTTGAGAATGACAATTACATATCTTAGCATTTCAAGATAAGATCATGCTTCTCACATGAATTGATTTAAACTCCGCAAGGCATTGACTAAGTCACGGCCATCAAGAAGCCAGAGAGCTTAAGGCAAAAAGCTTCCACCACCAAGGCAAGCGACAACGCCACTGATCTCGCCACTCTATTCATCAACTTCCCCACGAAATCGCGATAGATACATGATATCGAGCCTTCAGTGGCTCCAATTTCGTATGATCCCTACATATTTATGTATCAACCAATGCACATTTTCAAAATCACAACAGACGCTAAAGGTACAATCAACACGATGCCGATCAATTTTAAAGCGGGGGCATTGCATGACGAAAACCAGTCCGTATGAACACACACCTATACATACATACATATAAATATATATATATATATACACGTGTGTGTGTGTGTGTGTGTAAGGACATGTTTGAGAGTCATATGGGAGTTGACTCTTTTCTCACACTCGACTCGCGAGTGTTATCGTACCAACAGTTCGTGACCGGCAGAGGGTACTAATGTACGATTTCTCTGGCCATTGACACACTAGTTAGAAAGGCTATATCCGTTGCTGACTTAGATTATATCGGGATTCACCGGTCGAATACGGTCTCCTCACTTCCAACGCAAGCCTGTACGAACATCATTTGTCCTCAGCCCATAATCGCATGATGGAACGAATTAAACGCCATGGTTCTAGCAAACTCAAGTTGAACGCTAACCAATGATTTTCCACGAGACCAGAATATAGAATTCAGATAAAGTTGGAACGTTGCGATTAATTCTATCTCCCCCGCCACCTTGAAATGAATAAACTTATCAGAATCTTTCCGGTAATTACTCCCTTTTTACCGAATTCCATCCGGGCCAGTCAGTGAGGAAATAATACTTTAGCAAATCAACCACATTTATTGGGGACGGCATTCTGATATTCTTTCCTAAAACAAGCAAGCCTTCGTTGCTCGAAACAGAGCTGGCACCAGTTTTGTTTCCTTAAACAGCCACATTTATTGGGGACAGCATAATCTAGGACATTCCCCACTTTTACGTCAACCATGTTATAGCCATTACGGCCAAACCCTACTCCGGTTCGGACACACTATAAAAGATCTTTCTCATCTCTTCTCCAGTCGAAAATCAATCTCTTTCATTGTCGCTTCCTAGCACAATGACGATCCCAATCTTTTACTCTCTGCTCTCCGTCCTCCTGGCCCTCCTCCTCCGTCCGAGCTCAGGAGACACGCTCCCTCAGGACATATTCATCCTCGCCGGCCAGAGCAACATGGCTGGGCGAGGCGGTGTCGAGAACGACAAGTGGAACGGCTTCGTGCCGCCGCAGTGCAGGCCCAACCCGTCCATACTCGGCTCAGCGCCCAGCTCACCTGGTCTGAGGCAGCGGAACCGCTCCACGCGGACATCGACGTGGATCGTGTCTGTGGGTCGGCCCTGGGATGAGTTTCGCCAACGCCATCAAATCCAAAGACCCCAAGCTCGGGGTGGTGGGGCTCGTGCCCTGCGCTGTCGGCGGGACCAAGATCGCGCAGTGGGCCCGCGGGACCCCCTTGTACAACCAGATGGTGAGTCGAGCCACAGCGGCCGTAAAGAGCGGGGGCACCATAAGGGCGTTGCTTTGGTATCAAGGGAAAGCGACACGGTGGTTCAGGCGGAGGCTGAGGCGTACAGGACCAACATGGAGAAGCTCATCGGGGACATTCGCACCGATCTTAACAGCCCTTCTCTTCTCATAATCCAGGTAAAATTTAATTAGAGCTTGTTCATCATCTTTCTATTGTAACGATCAACGGTCATGTTTTCATGTTGGTTCTTTTAATCTTAAAGTTTTCGATGTGATTAGATTCTCTTCTACGGAATGTTGCATATATCTTTGGTTACTCAAGTATGCTATAGCGTCCTTTTGCTGATAATCAACCAAAAGCAAGGTGTTACTCATGTCACAAAAACATGTTTCACATCTTAGGATATGGAGAAATCAATTACTTAATCATGATCGAGGCTTCACTTTTAAATTTAGTGATTATGGTTTTTTGGAGGCATCGTATGTGTAAAAATAATTCCGGTCCAATATATGAATGTCGCAAATTAGCCTAGGTAAGGCTAATCATATTAAGTTGTATGATCATCTAGAATTCTAGTTTGAAATTTGAATTATCTTAACCACCGGTCATATTACCTGTGGAAGACCTTTTATATTTAATAGTAATAGACAGCAGCCACTATCCAAATTCCCAAGAAGCTGCCAAAGTCTAAAAGGGTCAATCTCAGGACCTTGGAACTAAGCCTATGGGATTCAGACGATCTTGACACAAGCTTTGAATTGCACTTCATTAACTTCCCATTGTCTCAATGAAGTAGGAGCGATGGACAGAATTCTCAAATAGGAGAGTACTACGATTCAAGCCCTTAACATATGCTATCAGTCTCGAAATTATGTTAAGACAATCGATTGCTCCACCATCCTCCTAATGATTGAACTTGATTGATCTATCGACAAGGCAGCCCTTCGCGAGCAACACAGAATAACGTTTTTACTAGCTTCGTCACCCTTGACATTAGTATGTGTTTTGGTGTTTTGATCTCAGGTGGCCCTTGCATCAGGAGAAGGGAAATTCGTGGACACGGTGAGGAGCGCGCAGCTTGGCATAACGCTGCCCAATGTGAAGTACGTGGACGCAAAGGGCCTGGACCTGAAGACGGATCATCTTCACCTCACCACCACCAGTCAGGTTCGCCTCGGTTCCATGTTGGCCGATGCCTTTCCCGCTTCTCAGTGAATGGTTTCTTCTCCAGCATCAACAATTTCTCGAAGCCTGTAGTTCTTCTGATGTATGGAGGAAGTACTTGGCATTAAGTTGCATAACAGAAAAGTGGCCTTTTAATTGAGATAAAAAGTTACGCGACTTTCGTCTGACGTGGTGCCACTTTTTGATTGGTCTTCTGCATTTCCGGTGGCTTAAAGGGGATCGCAGACATAATAACTTTCTGGTTGATCATGACAGTGATTGAAAGATAGTAATTTCAGGATGGAATATAAGTCTTATATCATTCAGAAGGCTTCTGAAAATTTTCAGCCGTCAAATTTTGCAGTTCTCTGGCATTAGCATGGCTTAGCAAGAGAGAATGCAAGGAAAACCTGCCGTTATAGCGCTTGAGGAACACGATTGCCAATTCTATTCCCATTTCATCTCACTTCGCTTATCAAAAGCGAACGATGAGCAATGACATTTGGTCACCTCAATAAAAGGGTCCATAGAATAAAAATCATCATATATTCTACATTTGATAGTTTATGTTGAATAGGAGAAACCCGGATAAATTTGAAAAAGAGCAACAGAGAGTAAGTTATTAGGAGCCCAGAGGCGTGAAAGATACATCATTCAACTCAACTCGGATAAACAAGCTCTTTCAGAAAAAAAAACAAAAAACAAAAGACAAAAAAAAAAAAAAAGACAAAAAACAGAAAGCAAAAATTTCGGAAGCTGAAGCGACGACACCACTGCCAGTGCCCCCTACTACAGAAG
Organism: Eucalyptus grandis; assembly: GCF_016545825.1. Classification (NCBI taxonomy): domain Eukaryota; kingdom Viridiplantae; phylum Streptophyta; class Magnoliopsida; order Myrtales; family Myrtaceae; genus Eucalyptus; species Eucalyptus grandis. The sequence continues at coordinate 2,405,128 of NC_052617.1, read as the reverse complement.
CTGCAACCACCTCGCAGGGGTTGCCTCTCTTAGGCGACTACGGCACGGTAGCTGGGGCCTTCAAGCGAACCACATCACATTGCCTGAGCTCCCGTGGGACTGCGTGGCGCCCGCCATCTTCAGTCCTATAATTGAGAGGAAAACACACCAGATTTTGAAATTTTCTGGTTATTATACCCACAAAAGATTTTAAAATCTTCCGGCTTTTCAATCCTCTCATGTTCTCAAATTTCCGAAACAAAACGCAATGGTCTAAATTCAATTTAATAATTGTGTAGGACGCTCAAGTTCGAACTCGCCCGAAATAGTCGAGCCATGTCCATCGGCTTGTCACTTGTTGCTGGGACATAATAGCGCTCAAAACAACAGCACGAATCGTTTCCCCGTTTGCGAGCTAAGGATCGAGGAAACAAGGAAGAGACAATGGGCCGGGCCAGCATCCGTCCTCTCCACCCGGACTTCTAAACGGGTCAGGCGTTGCCAACATAATGGGCCTCAGTAGTAGGGACACGAGGCCCAGTAAGGCCGTGACAGGACAATGTACAATTGAGGTACCCCCAACCCCCGCGCGATGTATGCACATCTACTTCATACGAACTGAAGCGGAAAAGTTGGAGCATGTTAGTCGATTTTCTTTAGAGAAGATTCATGGTCCCGGTCTGTCAACTCTAAGTTGATATTTACATCGTCGTGGAAAAAATCGAGCCAGGTCGGATTCATTCATGTTTTGATGTTTAGATGCTGTTGAAACGGGTTTCATGTTCCCGCGCGTTCATACCATCACTAATCTTAAGACCTACAATCTAGAGAGCATTAGTCAAATACGCATGCTTTGCGGTGGACTCGGAAGCAAGAGAATACAGAGCTTAAATCGCCAAGAACCAACCTCAAAAGCTGCGTGCAGACGGATCAAGACACACTGAAACGCGACCGAGCAAAGCATGTTTCTGTTCAGTTCATTCCGACCCTTGGAAAGGAATCTCAAGTGTTAAGACGAAAGTACATTATCATATTTCTTTCGGCAGTGGAGAACTCTTCCAAGAACGAGGACGTCCGCGCGCAAAACAAAAACAAAAGAAACCCTGAAAATATCGACCCCCATCTCTCGCAAACCAGCCAACTCGCCATTAAAAGCCCTGCAGGCAAAATGCCAGAAGCTCGACAGGGGGTGGTACATACGCTACATAGTACCACTACATGAATTGCGAGACCGGAATGTTGTTGGGACCTTGGCCTCTTGCAATCATTCCGAAGAGGACCACCACCTTAAGATATTACCCATCGCATGGCAAGCAACGCGACCCGACCGAGAGTGAAAACCCTTTTGCCCTCTCACTGCAGAAAACAACACATTCATAACGCCCCTGCAAGAGCAACACACAAAGGAGATCGACGCAGCAGGCTTTCGCAATAATTGCTGTAAAAAGGGAGGGAGGGAGGAGGAATTGCGCATTTGGCATTTATCTGAGATGGGGACTGCGCAAGGGTTTTCAGTTAAGAGAAGAGGATGATGAGCCTAGGCCCAGCGAGGCCCCCATCGAATGCCCGGATCGAAGAGACCACATCCTGCTCCGGGTGGTCCACGATCCGAACGGGGGAAGGAAGAGAATCTGACAAGTCTTGTTTCGGATCGTCGTTATGATGTTTCTTGGATCGAATGCCGTAGAGAGAGAGAGAGAGAGCCGTGGGTCGTGTTGTTTCACCATTATAGTACTCACGCATGGAGTGTGCGCCCCCCTGGCAGGTCGATCGGACAGAATCTGGTTCCCAAACCCAGCATTACATCCCCCCAAAAGCACAGTGGACCTCCTCCCCCATTTCATTTCGTACCATGTCATAACTCAAAAGCGTTCTAACTTGTCATCATTATCCCTTGTTTTCTTACTTGATCAGCGTAACTTTTTCGAGATTCAGCTTCCATTTCATGTCAATGCCTAGAGTTATCTATTCCGCAAACCAGAAGAAACGGAGCTCGATTCGAGCTGGTCAGTCCTTTCTAGAAAATGTCTTTGAAGGCTGAATTAGTTGGATATGAAAGGTTGAATTTTAAGGGCGCGAATCGGTTAGCCAGGTCGGCAATTCTTTCAGCATATGCATTGACTTGATCCGACGAGTTGAAATGGGAAACCGGACCATCTTATTAGTTTGACAAAGGGCTTTGGAGTGTCGTACCGTGACTTCAACCTTCATTTAATTATCCCCAAAGGAACCAAGACTGAGAACCTTCGACCTTAAACGAGGCCAGTAAGTAGGTAAGGCTTTTACTAATGTTGGGGGGAGGCCCCATCATTTGAATTTTCCATTTGTTTGGCCTGTTAGGTAGTTCGTTAAGTCAGCATTTCAACATCACCCTTGGACACGATGGAAACTCAAAGCATTGTAAAGTCAAACGAGAGAGCCTTTTGAAGAGTTTCAAGATAATAGAATTTAGGTAAACTTCAAAGATATTTACTAATAGTTTAATTCTTGAATCAAGAGAAGATAGAAGTTGATATGAATTTTCTTCACACTCTATCATCTTGTTAAATTCTAGCAGAAAAACCTCTTTTCACGTTAAGCCATCCATACTTTATTTCTTTCATTTAATAAAAGTATGGGTTAATACCATCAAAATCCTAAACTCTACCATTTTTATGTTGTGTTGCTGTCAAAAAATTCTAAATTATATCAATTGTGATACCAAAATCCTCTAGCACCAAAAATTATTTTCGTCATACCAGTATAAAGTTGGGGTACTTTTTATAGTAAATTGATGGTATTTTTATCACATTAATATAAACTTGGAGGTCTTGGTGATAAATGAATTTGGATATTGATGTCGCGGTGGATGTAGCTTAAGATTTTTGTGATATTTTTTTATAAAAGCAAAGCATACAGTACGTACATCCACCGAAATTACTCTCTCTTTTCCGTTTGATCGATGATGACATTTCCGCACCTTATCAGAAATCTTTACTTTCGCTTTTTACGTTGAAATACGCTACCAAAAACTAAAAGCACAGAGCACAAAGAAGCACGCAACAAGGACAACTCAATGGAAAAAGTTTGAAAAAGAGATTTTCATCCGTTTTCACCGCTGTATTTTTTATTAATTACATAGTTTATTAATTATCTGACAATTCATTTTAAATTACGTGGCGGCCTTTATGAGGCGATTTAGGTTTTACTTTCTTTTTTTCTGGGGTCTTTCCCTCTTCTTTTCTTTTGCTCTTTTATTATTATTTTTTGGACCTAAAGGAATTCCTAAAGCATTTTCTAGTTAACAAATGAATTACCGACAAAAGGAACAAATGAGTCGATTCTGATTTATTTTGTTTTATTATTGTTTTTCAAAATTTGGATTGCCTCACATCATGTCATTATTAGATTAAACGCATCAAAATAAATATTTTTTAATTCCCATAAATTCACATCACTTTTGGATTTTAAATGTTAATTTCATGAAGGTGTTGAGTCGTATCAAAACTTGTGAAAACCAACCGATCTTTTTGTCTAAGACTAGAATCACTGATATTAGTGAATTCATTGAGGCCCCCCATGATGATGTCCTTGCACGAGTTACATTAAATTTTAACCCCGAATCCTGCACGCATGTATAGTTTTCAATGAATTTCGGTTAATTGAAATGATGAAACCTAAAATGTGGCAGATTCCTCTTAACCAATGGAAAGAAGTTCTTGCTCGTGCTTTTTGGATTCTAAGTTTTGCATTCTCAGTGGCACTTTAATGTAGATCGCTCTGTGAGGACTCGATCTGATTTGTGCACCCATTTAAGGGCAAAGTCTCCACTTGTATATGAAGCCATGAGAACCCTCCCGCTCGCTAATAGGTCTAATGATGTCTTGACCTTTCAATATTAAATTGGCATAGGAAATATAGACCTTGCAAAGTAAAATAGAAGAGGTTAAATCTCAAGATATAAGAAGTGCAATTTTTTTCCTATTTCCCTCATCATATTTTTCCATATTGGAAAAGTCCAATATAATGGAAAGCGCCAAAGGGGTGGGTCAACAGTCGATCTCAAAGACATGGAGCAGGACGAAGGTAAAAGATAAAATAAAATGTCGACGACGACACGGACATTAATGAAGCGGAAAAACTCTCTATACAATTGCGATTCCCACTTCTGTGCCAAGTGCCGTCGTCGAAAACAGTCAAAAAGGCAGCAGCTTTTGACTCCCACCAGACGAGATGGCAGCAGCTGCCCCGCCATTCGCGGCGGCCATTCTCTCTTTTTAATCTTTCTTAGCAATTAAAGCTCGAGAATTGGATTGAGCATTCATCGCGAAACCTTAAGGGAGAGTGCGAATTTTAAATGGAGAATCCCCCCCGGAGTGGTCCTTGATGTGTTCCCCCCCCTCCCTCCCCTCTCCCTCTTCTTTTTAAGTCCAAAGGTGGGTTAGATGGACACATGCAAGGGCGGGGCTTTTACGGGTGTCCCTTTGCGCGGACCGTCAAACAAATTCCGAGGCAAATCTAGGAATGTGTCCGAGAAACATTATAAAGGAAGTTAACTTAGCCAAGATGTAATAAACAAGAACCGCCCCCGATTTGTTAATGGGCGTTTGGTTGAATCTAGTCTTATCGCAAACCGAACTTGCTTTTGTCTTTTGACATTGGTTTCTGCAAACCGATTTTGGATGCATTTGCATCGCGTGATTAGCTTTTGGGGGTGAGATTAGACTTGACTTCCAAGAGATGCTCCTAAAAAAATCTGTAGGAGTGGTTTTTTTTCTCGATCCTTCCAATTATATGTTCGCCTCCATGAATCCTGACAGATTTTGTGCTTTAATTAGAAGATTGCTTCGTGATCACATGTCCCGAATAGCTTCACTATTCGAGAAAAATGGATTTAGATTAACTATAGGAGGAACATATTTTATAGTTAAATAAATATCTCGATTGATAATTCTCTTTTTGCCAAGGATACATTACAATGGCTCTTTAAAGAGAGAGTTCCTTAGATCTTCAATAGTTCACAAAGGAATGGATTCACAAATCATAATAGGTTATGAATTCGTTGCAATTTTTCGTAGTTCCCAAACATAATGTCATAATACTCAAATATTTAAGAGATTTATGATCAACCGATAAAATTTACTCTCTTTTTTAATATGATGATTGTCAAGCCATCGGAGATCCGTTTCAAATGTCTCAAGAAACTGCAAATTATCCTAACCACAAAATGTGATGTCCGAAGTTCAAATAGGAAATGTCGATTAACCTAGAGCCACATTCTCCGATGGACAGATCTTCAAGCTCTGTTTTGCATGGATGAGCAGTGAAACGCAATCTGAAGTGCAAATAGTCAATCAAGGATGGTGCCTTGGACTATATCTCCTTTAATTTTTCTGCATATCTCCTATTCAATATAGGAAACACACAAAATTTGA